>NC_072018.1:16836651-17137365 GCF_027791375.1 Indicator indicator
ATGCATCAGTAGAAAAGACAGCACCTGTGCTATTAGAAGAAGACAGTTAATTAAGAGATGATGCTGCTCCTTGAGAAATGTCTAAGATTTTTTTAAACATAGATTTTTTTCAGTGGCACCGCTGCACCTCTGCAGCCTCTGTGCTAGAAGTTAAAGCATTGAATTATGTGAAATGATAGAAATGTTCTCTTCATTTCATTCTAAGTAAAAGAGAGGCATAACTTTTCTGTCTGTCTTTGCCAGCAAAAATATTTTTGAATGCCTTGCTTGAAGTAAAGTGCCATCAATAATCAAGGACCTGAGATATTTTTAAATCTGCATTGTGAGTCAACCAAAATACCTCTGGGCTGTTTTCCCTGATATTTTGAAACTTCTAGCAAATGATCAAAGAAACAGCCTATTGGCATAAGAAGGACTGCTGTGACTGATAAACACCTAAAACTGTGGACTCTGCCAGCCTTACAAATCATAATGTGGCTTGCTTCAAAGAATCAGTAAGCAAAATTAACATTTCTAAATGGGCTTAGTGTGATAATAATGTTGCTGTTTGTCTTCTCATATTTAGTCCTACTAGGCATATTGAATGATATGTTATAAACAAAATTGCATTGGACAGGAGAAAAGAAACATGTGAAAATAAACACAAAATAGCATTTTTGGAAAAATTAAGATTTAAACTGATCTTGAGGCAATTACAACAGTGTGACCTGGATAAAAAGGAAAACAAACATTGACATTAATCCTGTGAGGGTCACAGAATATTCATATATATTTATTTTCCACAGAAACAATCTCTTAAAACAAGTTATGCAAAAAAATGAAACAGATATTTCAAAGAAGATGATATCCTGTCATATAAAGATAACCCCTAAGCCATTAATATATTTGACAGCAATCTCATGTACAATAACACGTTGCCATTATGGCCTCTGTGCCAAAGTTATGTTCTCTGAGTTCTCCTAACCCATGCTGTTATTCTGCACAGAAAGCTGATTTCATACTAAGCAACAGCCATCCTCAAATTACTGTTTTCTATCTCTTTTTGTCTTCTAATGTTCATCATATCAAAAGCAATCCAGAACATTCAGAGAAGACAACTCGTTTGCTGTGTAGTAATCCCTGAGAGTCAAGAGTCAGAGATGTATTTCATCTGCCTCTGCTGAAATGACCAACACTGCAATGACAAACAATCTCACTCAGCTTCTTCTAGCCTGCTTATGATTCAAGGTTCTCTCTAAATAGTATTTATGGGCAATAAACCCCCAGATTTTTACTGAACAAAAGTAGTATTTAAAAACCACAAATAATTTAACTTCTTCAGATTCTCATTCAGAACCCCTGGTTTCCAAGATGAGTATTCTCTGGATGTAATTCAATATCAATACAATAAAACTGATGGATTGAGTAAACAGAAAGTCACTATTTTCTTTGCATAGTTCACTATTAAAAAGCATTTCTGTATTCTCTATATGTCAAAGTATGCATTTGGGTAGTGACCACATCTTTGCTCTGACAACCCTTCTCCTTCATGCAAAGTTTCCTTTCATAGAATTTTCAATTTTGCTTATTTACCTTCATTTTATATTTTTCTTTTCCTTTCTTGAACTTCTCAAGAGCTTTGATTTAGCCTGTTCCCCATTTCCCCCCCCCTCCTCCCCCTTCCCCAGCCCCACAAGGTCAAACCATCTTCTCTTTAAATCATAAATCAAGTTTCACATTATCAAAATGGCTTCTATTTTATGCATGATTTCAGATGGTAAAACCAACTCATCAGGAATGTGATCAGTAGTCACACAGAGCCAAGTTGACTGTATAAAATGCCTTAAATCAGCAGTCCCAATTGCTTATTGCCAGAGTGCTGTAAAGCTACAATTCCCTGCATCTTACACATACTTTATCCTTTTTTTCTTTTCTTTTCAATGCACCTGTGTCTATTTGTTTCAGTAAAAGGCTGTACTTTGAACATAAAACTACATCTTGTGTGCTTTCTATCCTACTAGGTACAGCATACTTGTCTTTCTCATCCACATCTAGGTCTATCTAGGTCCATGTGCCAAGTGATACAGACTGGTTCATGTTTATACTTTTTAAGCCCTGTGATGCATCATTGCATAACTTTTATCTAAGAACCTTAGTTACCTCCACACTAATTTATACTACAGTATATAGCATTCTGGTTGACAATGGCTGGGGTAGCTTTATTTTCCTGAAATTGCTGTGCAGTCTCTCATGGGGGACATCATATTGACAGTAAGCCTTCTGACAGACATTTTTTTTTTCCTGCAATGGGAATTTGGTAGCCTTATCTTGAAAACACAAGGATTTCAAAAAGACCTTGAATTTCTGGATTTCACTTGAGATATCTCCTGCCAATTCCAAAGGTCCTCTAAGCTGACTCTCTGAGATGGCAACACAACAGAAGGGTCTCCCTGTGAAAAATCCCTCTAAAGGAAAACACAGTACACAAGTAAGGCTTTGCAAATGCACAGGGCGCTGCAGTGCTCTCCATATTCTTTATAAGCAGTGCTCCAGCAAGATAGCTTGGAGAACACCTGTTGTAGGATGACATTGTTACGTTTCAGGGGCATCAAGATACCCTTTGATGTTTGGGTACTGGGCCTTCAAGATCAAAATTGGAATGCAATACCCACTTGTGAACTTGCTCACTTTTCCATTCCCAAACTGTACAGTGAGTTACTGGGAAGACTCTAGTTATCCAGGACTTTCCATTTGGTTTGTAATTATATGGAGTTTGACTATTTACCCTATCATGAGGGAGTTTCCAGCTACTGTGAGATAGTGGAGTGCTCCTCCCTCCTCCTTGTCCCCTGATACCATTCACTGTGTCCAGAACCTACCTATAAGAAGAAGCAAGCAGACTGTCTCACCTCCACAACCCAGAGGTCTACACGCTCCCAAACTTATGCTGGATCACCAGTTCTGCAGTAATCCTTCCAAACCTTGCCTCAGACATTTTCACCAGTGGACCTGAGTGGGTCCAAAAATGTGGCTCAAGAAGAGGTAGACACTGGAATGAGTAAGGTGAATTCGATTGTAGCTTTTGTTCATTTCTCCATCTCTCAAATGTATTTCAGAGTGCAGAGGCATCTGTATTTTTGTAATGTAGTTGTCAGACACACTCAGTTATATGACCTGCAGGCACGGCTGCAGTACTGTACAATTACAACTTCTTCGAACTGCTAAGAGGACAAGATTGCTTCACTGAATTTTTTTGTACTCCCCTTCACTTGTATGAGATAAAGCAGTGAATTATGTGCTTAAAGTAGTTTCCAAACATTAAGAAGTGCTGAGTATTCCTAAAGACTTCCAAGGAAGAAGTGTACTCTGTATTAAATAAATCCCAATTTAATTTGCTGAAGTTATGTAGTTCTGGCCTGGCTGTGACTAATCAAAACAAAAATAACTTACTTTAAAATAAATTTAAAATTATATCCACATCAAGAGCTTGTGTAAACAGCTCATCTAATGGAAAGAAAGTGAATGTGTACTGCAAAATCATTTACAAAGAATTCAAGGGATTAAGGGATTCCACAACCATCAAGAAAATTGAGAGTTTATGCCAAGAGCCAGCTCAATACCTCTAGCAGAGGCTTTCTTTCTGTAAACAAAAGGAACTTAAAATGCATCAAATTTAGGTTCTGGGTTTCATGTTTATGCACTGCAAATTAGCTATTTTGCTGTAATTTTAACTCATCATCTGACACAGCAAATCCAAATGAGACACTAATGGTTCTTCTATTATGGGTTTCATTTCTAATTAGCAAGATTGTCCCCTAGTTTTAGTTTTCAGGGGACAAAATATTTGGAAGTAAAATAGCCTGGCTAAACTGATTTAATATAAAAGTAAGGGCAGAGGATTAGAAGAATATAATTTACTATGATAGGCACAAACCCCAGAAAGGCAGAGCACTGCCATGAGTGTTTGTAAAGGTGTATGGGTTTTGATAGCACTGGGAGTAGAAGACAATAAGCAGTAAGCAGCTCAAGGGTGAAGTATGTTTTAGTAACTTGAGAAAACTATTGAGCAATGGCAGAGAACTTGTAATGATTTTCAATATATCTTTCAAAGACAACAGGGAATGTCAATTTGCAAACTCTGCAGGAAAATTTTGTAGCTAATCATTCTCATTTAGAATCACACAGAAAACCTCCGGGTTTCTATCAGCTCCATGGTTAGCAAGGACTGAAAAAAACAGGATTGAGTATGATGTTTTCATTCTTTTCCTCTAGAAATAGGGATTAACATAATTCTTACATATTTCTGAAGAGCAGAAAAATTATAAGATTCTATTAAATTTTATATGACTCATATTTCTTCAATGTAAACCACATACATAGGCTCCAAATTCCAGGCTTTAACAAGATGCATTATAAATTATTTGTTAAGGGCTATTAGGAGCAGCCATCACCTCCAGCAGCCCTGGTTCAGAACTCCCTCTGTGCAACCACTGGAGCCCAGCTAGGTGCCTGAGGACCTGGGGTCTCTTCCTGGTCTGAGGAACATTGCTGCTACTTTCACATTTGCAGATTCTTCTGGTAGAAAAGCTGAGCACATGTCCCAGAGACATACAAACAGAGACACACAGAGGACACAGACACTGCCAGTTATACAGAAAGGGCACTGCCTTGAGTTGCACCCATACATGGGACTGACTGAAGAGGTAAGCACAGACAGCATGTCCACTCCTCCTCTTGGGCTGGCAGAGACAGCCTGTCACTCATGAAGGCACACAGGTGACACTTCTCCCCCACAGGTTCCCAACTCACAAGCTGGTCCAGCTCCACGCTTGGTGCAGACACACACACTGTCACACACATTCATCTCACAGACACCCCGTGCCCACAGACATCCAAAGACCCACAGAGATTCTCCACCCACATGGTACTCCTATCTAGACCTAAATAGGACCTCCTGTTTGCTGATGGGATCTGTTTGGAGTTTACTGGTGAATGGCACTTACATATCCCATGCACAGCAGGATTGGGGCAGATACCAACACTCACCACCCTCAGCAGCTGGCATCAGGCACATCAGCTATGATTCCCAGTCACACTCCAGCTATTGGTACTGACTCTTCACTCTCCTTATTCATACTAGTCCCTCCCAGTAGCTGTTTTTTTTTAGTTCTCCCCTTTTCCTTATCATCTAATTTGGTGAGGTCCTTGAACACATGACCTTAAGGGAGCAGACACGCTCTCCTTCTACACACCCTAACATTATTAGGCTAAGTATCACATGATCACACAGTAGTTGAGAATATCTCCAAGGATATTTAAGTAATCTGTAGATATTCAAGTAACTGTAGACATTCAAGTGACCTGCATCTTGGCCATGTAAAAATGTGGGTAGAATATAGACAAGAAAGAACTCTCACAAAGTCTAATCTAGTTTAAGTGCCTTAAGCTAGGTGATTTCTTTAAACTTTCCTTTTAGTCAAGTGAAGGACATGGTATGTAACCCAAGTGCCCAGAAAATCTCAGATTTCCAGGGAATATGCAGGGCATCCCAGGGAGTCTGGCCACTTATGCACTGAGTTCAGTTCCTCTTCTATGCTGAGTGTATCTTCCCCATTACCATGACGACAAGTGGTATGCACAACTCATGCTTAGAAAGCTAAAACCTTCTCTCCCATCATCCCATCTTCCTACAAAGCTTGCCTTTCCTTACTGCTGATTGACCTATGCTGTCTCCAATCTGTGCTCTCTTGATTGTTTGGCCCAGGCCAAAACTGTCAGGGAGCACGTTATCAAGCAAACAACACGGATGATCACAAGGCAATCCTCAAACTACATGACATGCAGCAGATGTATTACTTATTTCTTCTTTCATATCATAGCAATTCATTGGTACTTAGAACACTGTTGAATATGTTTAATTAGAAGGAGGAGAGAATGACAACACATGTAGTCCTAAGATTTGACATGCTCTTTCAACTAGATAAGAAGACAAACTGAATCACAAATACTGCAGGGCAGCTTGTTCCCAGATCCAATATTTGCTCACAGTGGGAGAGCTATCATGTCTGTGACAGAGTTCATGGTCACTTTCAGAAGAAACAGCTTTTCATGACAAAGAAAAAACTTTGGGAAAACATTTCCTCGTCAAAAACACCGACATGCTGCTGCCAAGACGCTTTATTTCCTAAGGTGGTGTTCCTGAAAGTGACATTCAACTTAACAGATCTCACTATCACTTTCTTCAGATGCATGCACCATGGTGTCTCCTGCTGATTGCCAAGCTGCAGATGGCTATATTTGGAGGAGTGTGTCATTTTTAGAACACTGATCTCTCTGTTATCGGCATCGTTAGTACAAATTACAGGACAATCTTTTGTGTCCCCTGGGAGTCACTACGGGAATTATAAAAACAAATTAGATCAAAGTTAAAGCTTAAATACAATAAAATACTAATAACACTTCCTGAAAAATGTTTCTTACATTGAAAATATGGCAAAGAAAATATATAATCAGTGTACTAGTAGTATAATTTTTAAAGGAATCTCATTAATAATATGCTAACCTCAATTTATTTTATAATGCCCTCTCATTTTCATTAGGAACAGACTTATAAAATTTGAGTGCTGTAATTAAAGTAAATGTGTTTTTCAGGCAGGTAATCCCCTTTTGTTTATGCCTGCTAGCTACATATTGACTGTTCTCATTTGTAATAGCACACAAGCACTGTATTTTAATTAAGTAAATAGAGTTTCCAATTAGCAGACCTTAATACTTCACATATTTGGCCTAAGCATTTGAAGTTCTCCAGGAATGTTCTTTAATATTCAAGTTAATTTTGTATACTTGTCATGTGCAATTAGGTAGTTCCTCTAACAGTTTACTCAGCACTCAGTGACAACGAGCAAGTCAACTGCAATACTTATTTGCTTTTGTTATTAATGAAGGAATAAAATATTTGTTGAAATCAGGAAATATTAAATATCCTAACATACCAAATTATATATTGAAAGGCAATTGAATTATATACCTATTAAATAGCTTCTGACATATATGGAAGCAGTTTCTTACTCAGATCCTGCTGCAATAAAACATTTCAGCATCAAGAAGTTTAGGGCAGTTAAGATAAACCATAGACAATAAATAAAGGGAATAAAATATTATTCTATTGCATCTGTTTATAAAAAAAAAGAGGGACAAACATAATAAATTGTAGTATTTCTGATCTGTTTCATTTTTGTTTTCTGGTACAATATGTGGTCAAATAAGAGAATTATACAAATTTTTAGAACAATGCAGAATCACAGATGTCATAACACATTCTCCTTCTTTCTTAAAAGCTGATCCTGCATCAGTAATCTTAGACCAAATAACAAGTAGCTTACAGTCTTAACTGCTTATTTTAAATGATTAACAAACTGCCAGGTTTAGTGCATTATCTAGGTTAGTGCATTATCTGACATTTCAAAGCCTTAGTCCTATGGCATGGCAAGCACCACATGGAAAGGAATTTGTCACTTCTTACATTTGAATTAATTCCTCTGTTGCTCATATGTACATACATGCTTCTTCAAAAGCTGATAAAACTGTGCCAGATATGGTACTCTGACATATCCATTAGAATTTTAAAATGTTCCCATGTATCTGGTAATTGCTGCTTCTTACTCCCAAAATCAACATGACCCAAGAATTTCGCAATGGAAAATAAAAACTTGACAAAGAAACTAGGATGACTGATTAGAAAAAGCTTGAGAAAGACTGAATAAATACACCATCTGAGGGAGAAATTCACAAACCTGAGTGAATATATGCCTGTATACATGTAGATAAATCACCTAGAAAAATGTAGTATAAGGATGTTATAGGAACCATCTTATCATGACTAATCATGGCCATAGAATACAATGAGAATTTGATCAGCACATCCATTTAATCTAGAAAAATTGACATACTTAGAATAGTGAAGGCCCTTTTCAGGTGATTTGCATTTGGTTGTTATATTAGCTTTTTCAGTTTGAAAATGTAAACAAGTAACCATGACAAACTTAAGCCATCTGTATGGAATTGCTGTCATAATTCATTTCAAACACTGTCCTGTCCAATAAAAAATAGATCTAAACCATACAATATTTCACATATCAAACAACAGGATTTTTACAAATGTCTATGTTTCTGTGACCTAAATGTGGAGGTGAAAACATTAGCTTTGCAATCTGAAAAGCCACTAGAGCATACTCCTGGAAGAAAATACTAATTTTAAATCCCAAAATCTGTCATGAAGGACATGAGGACAGGAACTTCTGGCAGCACTGTCCTCTTAGTAATGAGAGCATTAGCTGATCATAACTGTTCAACATGTCACAATGACAGAGAGGAGCACTTGGATTTCACATAGCCTGAGCTTTACAGTTGTTCCTCATCCAGGAAAAAAAACATCAGTCAGCAGAGATCAAAGCTGCACAAACACTAAGTACTACCTACATGGGGTAACTGTATTTTGTCTTCACTCTCATTTCCATTTCAGCCTATAGACCCACACAGAGTATATTATAGTAATTTTATCTTGAACTCACACAGATACATATCACTGTGGCAAAGGATATCTTGAAGTATAAAGGTTATACTCTCCTTGACAGTCATAGCTATTATTAGCTGTATTTGAGACAAACATGCCTGCTATAGTGGCACACCTTGAATATGTCTGCATGAAGATAACCAGGCTGGCTCTGAATGACTTAGATTCAGATCTGGAAGCAATATAACTAAAGTACCTGGACTAATCCTCCTCTCCAGGAGCTAATCACAGCCATATTCATTGGTCAGTCAACACAACAGTGATGCAGGTATACTGTTTCCATGAGCCAAGATCTTTGCTACTCTGCAGGTCAGACTAACTAGTTCACTTACAATTAGCTCTGTTGCTGGCATAGTGTTGTACTGGATGGAGAGAGAAAAGCATTTATTATGAAAAATAGACATTTGAATAACACAGTATTGCTGGCCTAACCCATCTGCTTGTGTTCCATCAAATAATCACTTTAAATTACATGATCCATAGTGGTCAAATATTCCATACAACTCCAAAATTTCTCAAACAGTAATGGTGAATTTATTGTGCAAGTTTTCAGACACTTTGAAAATAGCAAAGAGCCTTGGTTATGGAGTTTAGGAGATGGACTTGTTTTCATGACCTGTCCCAAGATACTGACAAAACCAAAAGCACCCAGTTACTGTACTCTTGAATAAAGCACAAGGGTATACTAGTTGCTTGTCATTGGTTGAGTGAATTAAAAGGAAATTCTCCATAGAAGAACACTGTCCCAGTTTCTAGTGGAAAATTGCTCAACAAGAGCAGAACTGATACTGCTTCTGATCCTACTGAAGGGACTCCCAAAGGATCTCCACTAGATGCAAGTGATTCCAGTCATAATTAGAGGGGCCCTGCCTCCAACTACATGGAGGAGAGGGACAACTGGTTTATTGCATTGTACCTGAATTTCTCTAAGGCTTTCTATATGTCTTCCCTCAGCCTCCTCCTAGTTAAACTGATGCATTATGGTCTAGACAAGCAGTCTGTGTGGTGAATAGGGAACTGGCTGACAGGCCACACTGAGGAGGTGGTGATAAATAGCTGCTTTTTAAACTGGCAGCCTTCTTGAACTTCATGAGGTCTGCAAGGGTCCACATCCTGTCATGGTCCCTCTGGATGGCATCCCTTCCCTCCTGCCTGTTGACCACACCACACAGTTTGGTATCATCAGCAAACTTGTTGAGAGCACACTCAATCCCACTGTCCATGTCACCAACAAAGATATTAAACAGTACTTGTCCCAATACTAGCCCCTGAGAAACACTACTTGTCTCTGATCTCCACTCAGACACTGAGCTCTTGACCACAGTTCGAGTGTGACCATCCAGCCAATTCTTTATCCATCCATCAAATACATGTCTCTCCAGTTTAGAGACAAGGATGTTGTGTGGGGCAGCATCAAATGCTTTGCACAAGTCCAGGTAGATGACCTCAGTTGCTCCTCTATTCACCAGCACCATAGCCCTTGAAGAAGGCCACCAAGATTTGTCAGGCACAATTTGATCTTAGTGAAGCCATGCTGGCTGTCATCAATGACCTCTTTATTTCCTATGTGTCCTAGCACAGTTTCCAGGAGGATCCACTCCATGTTGTTGTTGGACACAGAGGTGAGACCAACTAGTTTATATTCCCCCAGGTCTTCCTTTTTTGCTTTTTTGAAAATGAGGATTGTATTTTCCACCCAACAGTCAGCAGACTGCCATGACTTCTCAAACATGATGGATAGTGGTTTAGCCATTTCATCCACCAGCTCCCTCAGGACCTGTGGATGCATCTCATCAGGTCCCATAGACTTGTGCACCTTCATGTTCTTCATTCGGTCTCATACGATTTTCTCCCACAGTAGAAGGTTTTTCACTCTCCTAGTCCCCATCTTTGCCTTCTGAAACTTTTGCTTAGTCCATTCTAAGTCCTGTAGAGTCTTCATTATTCATGCAAGTCAGTGGCCCCATCGTTAACAAAATCATAAATGTTATTAACATTATTAGTCACTGACCTTGGATTAATCTGTATAAAGAAAAGAGCCACATCTGTTGACACTGAAACTTGTGTTCCTGAGGACTATATACAGGGTGAGAGAACTACATACAAGGTGAAAACAAATGAACTGAATATATATCTAGCTTCTTTTGCTTGTTTCTATTCAATACTTAATACAGCATGGTCTTTCATTGCCATGAAAACCACCACTAGGAAAAAGCATTGCATGGCAGCTCAATTGCAATCTATGCAATGGGTTCTTGATAATCTGCCCCTTTCCGGCATAAGAAGCAGAGATCTTTGATTTTGCTTGAATCCTTCAGAGCGTGGAAGGTAAGTAAATTCAGTCAAGTCAACAGGTCCCATTTTGCTTGTATTTAGTATTATACTCAGCAGGTCTGCTCAGTAAGAAACAAGTATTGTTTGCATATATAAAAAATAACCTGACATTTTCCTTTAAATATACACAACGTAATATGATTTTTCTATTGGTAATGCAACTTTCTTTCTTTTCAGCTATAGTGTTTATAGCAGTAAGATAAATTGAGATAATTTTTTATCTTCCATACTTTCTCCTTTGACTGCAAGTACAGACTATGGATAGTGTTTTTAATAAAATATTAGTATTCTATATGGAAGATTTATGACTTATTCATACTTTAGGATACTCTAGGATACTTATGAATTGGACAATTCATTTTAAAAGATACTATATTTCTTCTACTAACAATTTTAAACATTTCAATAAATAAATAACGCTCAATTTCTTCAGATATTCTAATGTGAAACATAAATTTAAACAGTAGAATCTTTCAATCTTTTCTCATCTTGTGAAATGGAGCAGAGGCTGATGCTTCATTTTGCTTCTTTCTAAAGACATTAATGGAGAAATACAGATGCAGGTAAATAATAAATGAGAGTCATTGCTACCTAATAAATTAAGCAAGGAATGCCATTACAAAACAACTGTCCCTCACAAATCACAGAATAGTTTGGGTTGGAAAGGACATTAAAGTTCATCAAGTTTCAAGTACCCCTGCCATGGGCAGGGACACTAGACCAGGTTGCCCCAAGCCCCATCCAACCTGAACCTGAATGTTTCCAGGGAGGGGGCATCCACACTTTTCAGGGCAATCTGTTCCAGTGTCTCACCACCCTCACAGTGAAAACTTCTTCCTTACATCTATATCTAGATCTGTCTTATTTCCCTACTACCCCTTGAGCTATCACTACATGCTTTTGCAAAAATGTTGCTCCTCATCTTTCCTGTTGGCTTCCTTTAAGTACTGGAAAGCTGCTATAAAGCCTCCCCAGATTCCTCTCTTCTCCAGGCTGAACAATCCCAGCTCTTGCCTATCTCCTGTTTCCTTCCAGGGAGAGATGACATTTTCCCTACTCTTCCTTTTATTACCAAGATACCCATAAAAGCTTTTGTTGTTGCCCTTGACACCACTTGCCAGATTTGATTCTGTCAGGTCTTTAGCTTTCCTAACCTTATCCCTAGATGCTCAGATGGTTTCTTTATATTCCTCCCAGGCTATCTATCTTTGCTTCCACCTTCTGTAGACTTCCTTTTTTAGTTTCAGTTCACCCAGGAGCTCCTTGTTCATTCATGCAGGCTGCAAACATGTATGATTGCAGGAGACCTAAGTGTAACTGGGAAGTACACTTACAGGCTTGCACATATCTTAGACTGTTTTAAGACTGAATCCTACAGCCTAAAATAAAACATCAACATATGGGCTTCATAGTCAGAGTGGATACCATGCTTAGAGCACCATCATATATCTGCTATAATTAGTTTTCCAGCTTTTTGAAGAGCAAAGCTGCTGTTCAACTCCAAATTAAAGCTGCAGAGACACTGGGAGAACAATTCCAGTTCTAATTAACCTGTCTAAATACCAGTTTAGATGAAAGGAGTTGCATTTAATCATTCAGGTTTGCAAATTATACCTATGAACGAGATCCAGAAAGCCCATTTAGGTGCTTAAAAGAATGAGTCATGTATTTTCAGGAAGATTATTCAGAACACCAGCAATCTCCAGCTGTAGCCAGCCAGTCCTGCACCATCTATATTATTCACTAGCTATGGTTTGAATCACAGACATTCCTTTTGCACTTGGCACAAGCATCATGAAAGATATTATATGCTAATATAGTGATACTTAAACTCTCCCCACTTCACTAAATAATTGTGCTGACCGGGCATTTTCAAGTGTTACTAAAATATATCAAAAGCAGTAAGCCCAGCAGAAAGCACTGTCTTACTGGTTGGTGTCCTGGTTATGACAGTCATTTTTCAAGGAAAGGGTTGTCTGTATCACATCCCAGGTTTCACATTACATGGGTCCTAGACAACAGAAACAACCAAGGGTCCTGGAACAAAACAGAAGGAGCCCTTCTTCCCCTGCCTCCATGACAGAATGATGCAGTTGTTCATTTCTTCTTCTTCTGACATAGTCCCAGGATCCCCAGGTATTCTCCAAACAATTGGCTAGGTAGTTCTTCTGGGAACTGGAATAGATACCTTTGTTATGACTGCTGTCCAGTTTTTTGTCTAAATGCTCTAATCACTGATACTTTAGTAAGAAAGAGCTTTGCCTAGATACACATGACCCCTCAAAAGAGCATGGGGACCTACAGTAGATACAGATCTGCTCAGCTAGCAGTGGAAAAAGGAGTTTTGACTCCAGAGAACAGACCAGCTGTAAACTGGAGATAAGTAGCACTTCTGGGTTTCTGTGTCTTTCATGTTCCCTGAGGAGGCAAATGTTTTCCAGCTTTTTCACAAAACCCATGGAAAATACATCTAGCCAGTGCAGTTTGGAGCACTAAGCTACTGCAGTATGGAGCATGTCTGGATGATGCCTCCTATGCATTCTTCTGGGGCTAGCTGCCCACACAGGAGGCTCCCAAGGAGAGTTTCAGGCTAAATACCTACACATTTTCATATAGGTATTAACATAACAAGGAAAACATGTCTGAAGTAAAAATTAATTTGTTGGCTTTTGTGACCTTCATTTTCCCATTAACTTATTTTTGTCTTTTGTTGCCTTTGAGGTATTATTAAACTATAGATCTACAGCAAGCAATAATTATTTTTAAAACATCAGGATTCAGTCTCATACTGTGAGTCTTGGAGAGACATCATTAAAATGTATATTTCTGGTTTTGTGTAGGAAGGTCCATCTGCTTCATGTAACCTTCAAAGAATATGGTGGTTTGAGGTATAGGCTGGTGTGTGAAGTGTTAGTATTTCAGTATGTGCTGCACCTTGGAGGAATGACAGGCTGATCTTATTGCATTTGAGGGTTGCAATTCTCAATAACTGGCAGGACACTTATGGTCCATATATTAGATCTTTTATTTCATTGTCAATCTAAAGAAAAAGTAGAATAGCCATTCTCTTTTTTTATATAATACTACATCAGTGTAGCAGATCAGATTAATATTCTATCAAGATTAATATTTGATCTCTGTCCATGACTTAAACTTTTGAATAAATACATGTGCATGTGTAGGGGGTGGGTGGATGAGTATGTAAGTCAAAACTCAGTGTGTAAACACATTATATCTGGCCATCTGTGTTTAATACTCTGCACTTGTCATCACTTTTATTAGACTGCAAATTTAGCTGGAAAAGGCAACTGTGTAAAGTAGTAGTATAATCTGAGACATTTGATTTTTTTGTTTTTTTTTTTTTTTTAATATAATTTACCACTATATGTAACACTATATGAAATCAATAAAACCCATACTAATGGAGAAAAATCTGGGTAACAAATAGACTTTTCAAAGTAACTGGAAGTGGGGAGTCATGTTTCTTGTAGGCTCCAGTTTTGGCTTAATGGTATTTGGTATCTTTAGCAATGATCTACAAGAAAACTACTCAGAATAAAATCAGACGATGACAAAAAATCATTAACTAGACATAAGTCACTTATATGGATCTAAGATGATATATAACTATTTGCATATTAGGAAGTAAAATCTTCATGATAACTGAGTCATACACAGTCATGTCTCTAAAAAGTTACTTAACTGAAGAGGGTGCAAATAGACCATACCCTCTCAGTATGATATGCTGGCAATGAGAGCTAACAGAGTCAAGGCATGCGTCAGGCTATCCAAACAGGAGCATGGATCTGGAATAAATCCAGAGAAGAACACTAACAAGTACTAAAAATGAGTCCATGGATTACTCTGTCCATCTCTGGCAGCCACATTTCAAAAAGAGTATTGAAAAATGAGATAATATTCAGCAAAGAATGACAAGACCTATTTGAAGTTCCTCTCTTCTTCAGTGTGATGAATCTGCTCTTGCACTTGTCCCTGTGCATACTTGCCATGCTAGGGGGATGTACCACCCACAATCATCACTCTAGTCATAAAATGAGCCAGCTACTTTTTAAACCCAGCTCTGATATTTTTTTCCAAGACTTCTGTGGCTATGAATTCCACATGCTGAGGATATATCTATAAATAACCTTAATAACCACTGCTGAAAAGTAGGTGTTTAGGGAGTTTTCAAAATATATTTTATTTACTGTAGGATCTCTATTGTGTCCAGGAAATTCCGATAGACTTTAAAGCTTGCAGCATAAGGTATTAAAAAACATAATAGCCACAGTGAATGTACTCAGCATATTCTAAAATATAATGAGCTAAAGTAACTGTCTGCTGTATGGAAAGGTCATTAAATATATTTTTTATGTGGTATCTCATAACAGCACCACATTTATCAATTTGTAATATGTTATAATGTTAATGTGGGTATGCATACACAATTATAAATAACATAAAAAGATGTTGCTGTGCACATAAGTTAATTTTTAAATGATAATAATTTGTCCCTTAAAACCTCAAACTATAATATGCTGATAAAAACAAGTATTTGCAGCATAGAAATTGTATTTGAATGAAAATAGTTGCCTAATTGAGGAAAATTATGACAGCTCATCTAATGCAACTTTAAATAATAAATAGGAGTTCTGCAAGGAATTAACAATAAAGGATGTTAAAAAAGGATAACATGATGAAAAAAATACAATTCAGACATAATAGAATTGTCTTAGACCAATAACTTCTGTGACTTTACTTGGCAGAATATGTGCAATACTTACATGATTAATAAATTCAGTGCATGTTCACTGCATGTTTCCATACTGTTAAAAAGGTCATTTCTGGATGTTTCAAACGTGAGAAAACATGAGAACAAAAAGTGACACTTCTGCCTCAGGGGACCTAAAACATACTATAAACTACAGGACCTAGAACACATGTAAAATTCCAAATATTCAAATTTTATTTCACGCGAATAGTAAAACTCACAGCTTCCCTCTGTACCTTCAGGACCTTCAGAGAAGATAAACATCTCTCTAGTTTTCGCAAGCTGCTTCAGACTGGTTTTACTCAGTCATCAGAAAGACCAGATAACTTCTTCTTAAAACTTTAATTCAGCAATGCAGAAATGTTGCTGATGCCAGTGATGCCATGCTGTGCTGCAGTATCAGTCCTTGTGTGTCACCTGCCCAAGTCTTCAGCTGCCTGTACATCCTGAATGTACAGAACTTCAGAACCTACAGAATCTCTCTTAGCCTGGTCAGCTTAAACAGTAGAAACACTGAAAATTACATTTTGAAACCAGGAGTCCTGCTTTTAAACATTTCTGTACAATAAAATTAAATAGACAGTTGTGAGGTATCTTCAGAATCCTATTTACATGAAAATCTGTAAATTCCACATCTTTTTTTTTTTTTTTTTATTATTACAAAAAGCTTGTTACCAGCTTTCTTGGAGACCAGACTGATTCAAGGTGGCAGGACTTTATAGTTTAACACAGGCATATTGCCAACATTAATTCTTCTCAGTGTCTTGGACAGCAGTCCTCAAGCCTGTCCATGCTGCTGAGTAAAGAAAGGAATCTTTGGAGAAAGAATAATTAGAAAAGCTCATTGTTGAGAGGGCAGCAGAACATCTAGAAGTGCTAGCGTAAGTAAGTTGGAAAAAAACATTGTTTAAAGTAATTTTATTTCATTCAGAAATGGGACAAAACTCAGAAAGCACAGAGGCATTGCCATCTGTTCAACACTGTTCATGGAGGAAATGATGGCAGTACCACGTGAGTCAATACACATATTCTTGACCTAATATATATGGAATTGCACATCCTTTCCTTTGTGGTGGTTTTTTTTCCCTTTCTCAGTCAGGAAGAACTTAAAAGCCAAAAGTTGCTTAAGCCTAATACCAGAATCCCTGTTCATCATAGAAATGCTGACAGACCTCTACAAATTGCAGAGTAACAGCCACCACAAACCTTTAACCAGCAGGCTCAATGTTCTCAGCAGTTTCTCAGTCACATGGCTAGAGTCCATAACAACAAGATGTGCCATACTCCCATTTCCTGTGGTTTGCAGGACCTCAGGATGTGATTCTGCCCTCACAGATGGAATGTATAACCCTCCATATGGATCACAGTGTTTGCACCCCCAAAATCTTGGAACAGAATAGAACAGAATTATTTCAGTTGGAATGGACCTCCAATGATTATCTAGCCCAACTGCCAAAGATTACTACATACTCTAACCACCCATCGTGGCTGCTACAAGCACTAGTTCCGAACACACTTAGAGTATGTATAATGCATAAAGATCAATGTAACAATAAATACTAGTATTAAAATATGTATTCTTTTTCAGAAATTATTTCAGATGCTATTCAACATACTTGTACTTCTGAACACAGTCAGGTACTGCATTCTTCAGCTTCAGTTTCACCTTAGCAATGATACTGACTTTTACTTCAAACGTAGTGGCTACTGTTTTTCAGATGATATCCATTCACTTCAATGAAAGTATCAATGAGCTTATAGTTGAGTAGTGACTGGTATAGTCCTTCCTTCTTATTCTGGAATGGTTTGCCATATAAAAAAGGGAAACAGGTTGATCCATTGAAACCATTGCATTTAATATCTTGCCCCACATGCCTGGGAGAATAATGAGTTACAACTAAGAACAGGCATCTTCACTTTGCCTGTGATAATTCAAAAGTCACTGATATTATTAGTTCAGAATTGAGTGCTATGGAGCTTTTATTTTATGCAGTCATTCCTTTCACTTGCAGGAACAGATTGGGTAATGGAAAGCAAAATTAATAATGAAAAATAGGATGAAATTGGAGCAGTGACTAGAAAGAATGAAAACTAAGCTAAGAGTATCTCTTTATAGAAGAGAGAAGAGTAGGGGGAGAAGAGCAGTGGAGATGTAAATTTTAAGCCTGTACACAGGGAAGAAAAGAATGGTGATACCCAACAACTAAATTATACCACAGACTTTGGTAGACTACCTGTAGTAGACTACAACAGATTTGGCTTGCCACATTCTAGTAACAAGTCCTACACTTACAAGTGAAACTGGCACAGAACTAAGCCTTCAGAAGTTGGGGTTCCAGTCTTCTGCTAAAGATTACTGCCTAACTTTGATGGAAATATTTGGTTTTTCTGTCTCTTCATTCTTTATGAAGGATTAGAATGCTGTCCTGCTTAGAAAGGGTAATGTGGTCAAATCCATTAATAAGTGGTTCAGGCACAACTTAAGGCCTCTCAATGAGCTATTTCTTCCTAGTACCTTCATTTTGTATAGGATATTTCCTATCACATACAATCTAGTAATAAAGTGCAATGGTTGAACCTACAGCCAGGTCATGAAGTTAAATTAATGTCGGAGCATGTCAGAAGAAGGTGTTTCCTTGTGACTAGCACTTGTGTAGATCTAAAGAAATTACATCAAAATCAACTAAATCATAATAAATCACACCTGATCTATACTGTCCATCACAAATCAATGAAGTAGATGGATTTTTTAAATTATTTGGCTTTACCTGGGTAACTAAACTAAGGATATTACCCACTGCCTTCTGTTACCAGTCACACCTGAAATGCATATCACTTTACTTTTGCAGGTGCAGGACAGCCTCTGGAGGAGTCTTTTTCCATCAGCTGTAGAAAGAGTACTCCAAATGTTGCAGGATTAAAGCTCAGTCTGTTCTCTTTAAAAATGATTGGTATATTTGAATTTAGTGGTGATTTAAAACAGAAAAATTATAATGACAAGCCTCCAGAAACATGGACATTCACAACTTTGTGGTTCCTTTCATAACCAAATATTTGTGACCTGGAAAAGTTGGAAAACACATAAATGCACAAAGATCAGTTTGGGAGGTTTCATTACTTTTTTCATTTGAGTACTTCGCTCTAAATTCTGATTCTCCTTGAGACTAACAGGAATTCCACCCATCTTCAGGATAGCTGGGATTTGCTCCACTGACATGTTGTACTCTCAGATTGGATACATCTTATTAACATCAAACTACATGCATGAATTGAAATTATGCAGTTGGACACTATTTTCTGAAGTGATTAGATACACAAAATAGACAAAATCACCCAGAAAGCTTCCTTTTAGAGGCCTCTGCATGAGTCCTCTTGCCTCCTGTTGTTTACTATTTAAAACAACATTACCATATTCTGGGTTGGTTTGCATTTGATAGCAATAATCTGTTTAAACCTAAATGCTGCTGGATCTCTGTTTCCTTCTGAAACAGTGATGTTGCTCCTTTCAGATATCATTGAAATAGAATTGACTGCTTTGGGAGATGTTTGGAATGCTTGTCACTATGTTTTGCAAAGGAAAGCCAAACCATCTCTTTTGGGAGATATCATACATTCTCAGCAAGGCCCTGAAAAACAAAACTTAAAATATATAACGTGCTTAACATGTAAATGAGTGAGAGTTTTCAGTTCTCCAATTCAGCAGTCATTTCTCTGAAAGGAAAGTGATGACTGATTAGTATGTTTGGCTAGGCAAAGTCTAATTTCTAATATATCACTAGGTAAGAACGTATTCATGCACAGATTAATCTGAAAGCCTTTTGATATTTGATTTCAGATACAAGAATTCTTATCACAGATGATATTCATCACTTTTTATTACTATTGTTTTGGCCATTATTATGTGATAGAGGTAACAATTCTTACAGTTTTGTTGTTTACTGGTGTGGTTAATTTTGCATTTCTGCCCTGACTTTGCAAAGTGGACATTTAACTTTAAGCATATGAGTGGTTTCACAAGCTTTCCAAGACCAAGGTTTATAATCATGCCAAGAATACACTCAAGTTTTGTTTACATTTCCCTCCAAATCCTGGGTTTATCCTTCACAACAGTAAATACAAACATCTTAGTATTACACAAGATTAACAGGCATTTCACAACCAATCTAAATAACAATATCAACTAAAATGCAGAGACTTAGTTTTAAAAAAACTCATAAAAGTGATCCTGCAGACTTTAAGTATGTTGCCTGAGGAGCAAAATTCAGCTACAGTATTCTAATAAAAGCAAGCGCAAGATGGAAAGCAAATTATATCTGGATGAAAACAGTTACTTGGATAAGAAGAATCCTGCAAGAATGTTAAATGATAACAAAGGATTCAAAGGAATCTATTTATAAAATAGGATTGCATTATGACAAAAATTTTGCTGAATTTACATTCAAGAGTGAAATACTCTTTGATGTTTCAGAAAATGTTTTTTCTTTGCCACTTTACCCAGACTATTCTGAGCCGTATAAAAGGTCATTCAGTTAAAAAAAAAGAAAAAAGAAAGAAAAAAAAAAGATGATGTCTATGAGGACTACAGAAATAATACAGATGAGTAGAAATAGTGGATAAAATTGTCAAGCAGAACCTTATACTGCAGCAGGTCTACAGAACTAGTGACAACTGTTTCTGATAACCCTATTGATAACCCTATTACTTCCAAATAGTGTTTGAAGGTGCCAAGCAGTATCAACCACAGCAACTCCTGCTCAACAGACTTGCTAGGAGTTGGCAGACATGATTCTGCCTCTGGTTGCTGTTGAGGAGGCACTCACAAGACAGGTAGCACCAGCTACCCGAAACACAGATTTTTTTGTAACCAATATTACTTGGCACCCCTTTCTACACAATTAAATTACAAGTTCACATGTCAGTCAGGAATATACCACTGCTCAACCAGTTAAGTTTTAACCTCAAGCTTTAAGGAAAATTCTTTCTAGAAATATGAACCAAAATATTTAAGCACACACTCACAAATGGGAAACCTCAAAATAAACACTCACAAAAGAGGGGGTGAGGACTCTCTAAGTCCACAGAAATTCCCTTAGATGGCATCTCATTCTAGGAGAAGATCCAACAGCCAGGCTGCTTGCTTTGAGGGGAACTCAAAATGTCTTTGTAGCAGGACTCCATTTATACCCTAAGTTGAGGGTGCTCTGTGGTCAGTTCTAATTAGTTGGAGGGCCAAGCCTACACAACCACACAAAAGCAGGGCAAGAGCCTGGGAACAGAGGGTCTAGTTAGTGGCTGGAAGGTGGCAAGCTGACCTTTACCAGTTTCTGGAACAGCCCGGCTCTTTGTCTACTGTCTCTCAGGCTTTCATATTTCTGTCAGGAAAGTTGTCGCTGCTAGCTGTGAAAAATCTAAGTTTTATGCAGGAAGATTTAAGTAACTTCAGCTAGAAAACTTCACTTTCTAACCCTTTCTGAACTGTAGCATGCCACTAAACATTTACTAGCACACAAAATGTTCCAACGCACATCTGTTCCAAGTGCAATTCCAAACTTCTATTCAAGTAGTCTATAAACCCTGGGTACAATTAAGCTTTAATCATAAGTTTAACATTTGCTAATAACATTTATCATCTTTAGAGATACTTCTTGTAAAATTCTGAAAAGTTCTGAGGAAGAAGTGGTCAGGCATTGGAATGGGCTGCCCAGGGAGGTGGTTGAGTCACCAACCCTGCATGTGTTTAAAGGTTACTTGGATGTGATGCTTGGGGATATGGTTTAGGGGTGAACTTTGTACAGTAGGGTTATAGGGTGGACATGGTGATCCTGAGGGCCTTTTCCAACCTGAATGTTTCTGTTATCCTGTGATTTTTCTGTTTCCATTTTGGGAAATATTTCTGCAATGATTAAAACTTTATGAATAATAGAGAGTCCTGGGAGTTTAAATGAACCTGTTTGGTGACTACAAAGGTAAAATTTACTGTACCACAATTGGGATTTTTAAGTGCAGGGTTCTACCAATCTTTACATTTCCTCTTACCTGAGGGGCTTAGCTCTGCAGGCTTTTTTTATTTGGTATAAAGGAGGATACTGGCATAAGTGTTGCCCCAGCTTTTAATTTTTTTTTTAAAAAATAAACTTTTCACTAAGAGTTTACTGTTGATCTTCTACCGACAGTTTCAACTAGTTAAATGACTAAAGTATACTGCAATCTCGAAATAAAGGGTTATATTTTCTCTTATTTTTATCCAGGAATAATAGGTTTGGAACCTTTTTCATTACACATTTGAAATCAAGACAACATTCTGGTTTTCATCAAGGAGAAACTTTATTTTAATAAATTTTTTTCTTCTGTCTCTGGTTTTGATTAATAAGAGGTCAAGTATAGGATTTATACAATTCTTTTATGATAGCTAAACCTAAGAGAAATTTGCCCTTTTTCCCACTTTAGATGCCACCTTTTATTTCGTTTTAGCAAGTGAGATAGAAGCCAACAGGCACCTTAGTCTAACACAAATTCAGTCTTTTTTCTGGGGAAAAATCACAGAAATGTGGACTACAACTGATCATCTGGAGGTCACCTAGTTCAACCTCTTCCTCAAAGTATGCACACTACCATCATAGAATCATAGAAGGTTAGTAGTTGGAAAAGACCTCTAGAGATCATAGGAGTCCAACACAACTGGTACAAAATCACTAGATATAAACTGGTCATCGGTAAATGTAGGTCCAAAATTAAAAGGCAATCTAGACTATTAGTCAGAGAATGTGAGTGATCCAGTGACAAAAGAGATCCATTTCCAGCAGCATGTTCCTGTTTTGGGAACAACGTTGATCAAATGATATAGCAATGCAAGCAATGCAGAAGAGCAGAGAAAAGGTAAGCATTTGTGTAGCTTTAGTTGGATCCTGAAAACGTCAACCTCTTAGCTAAGTCTGCCCAGAGATATCTATACAAGTTCAATAAATGGCTTGCCCAGTCCCTTTCTTCAGTACATACACAGGTATAAAGCTGCAAATACTTAAACCCAGTGCTTCTTAAAAATCAATCCTAGCTCAGCAGGGAAGCCTTCCAGGATCAAAAAAAGGATTTCGTTATTTTTTAAGAAAGCAAACAAATAGAGAGTAAGATAATTCTCTTTATCAGCAGGGGTACAGGTATCCATCCAACTTAGTAGTGGCACCAAGTGTCTCTGTTCTTGATTTTGGATGCTGTCACATTTGGTAAAACAAATATTATTCTTCATTAGCTTGTTTATTTTGTACATATTTATTTATTTGGTCTAGTTTTACAAAGATTGCAGTAGAAAGAAGAAAATTATTTCCATAATTATACTTTAATGAAAATTAATTGCTCTTAAATTACCCATAATGACTTCAGCTAGCACATTATGAAAGAGAAAGCAGCAACAACAGAAACAAATAATCTAGGAACACAGGTTATATTTCAAAAAAGAAAAGACTAAGAGTAAGCTGATTTGGATTATGATAAATATTTTAGCATCTGACCTTCAGCTATTTGTTTTACAGATTGTAACAGTGTGAGAGCTGAGTTCCCCCTCCCACACTGACATTAACCAGACTAGTTTGGTCTGGAAGCAAATGAAAGCTGTATTTACAAGCAAAACTACAATCTATGATGAAAATGCAATGAATATGTACAAATATACACTATTCACAACATTTACAAATATGTACAATCAACAGAAAAGCACAACCAAGCCCTCTGGCTGCCCCCACCCCTCAAGGAGCTGTGCTTCTTCCCTAAGGGGCTTTTCCCCAAGGGGCCTCCCCCCTGAGCCCCCAGCCAGAAGGTCTCCCCCCAAACCCCCCTGGCAGAAGGCAGAGAGTCGAGAAGCAGAGAGGCTGTTAGACTTAGCTTGTCAAGATCAGTATGTGTGTTATCTTCAGCCAGAAAAGAAGAAGCAGGCAGACAGAAGCTGAGCAAGCTGAGACTGAGACACTTTGTTTTAAGTAGTGATTCTTAAACATTTCTCTCTCTCCAATGGAAGTATTTAGAACAATCATTATTTTGTTTTCTTACACCCAGTAGTGATTTATTTACATTCTTTCACTTTCTCTTCTCGAACTTTGTGAACAAAAATTAGAAAGACAGTCCTAAAACCATCACACAGATTGTTGGAGCTTATATTAACCATAACAGGACAAAACGTTTGGGTGAATGTAGTGGGTTGAAACAGAGAAACGTTGTACAACCCACTGAAATCAGGATTTTCACATTCTGAATGGCAAGATGTCATATTTCACAGGAAAATTTACTTAGTGTTTATTAAAAGCCAACTTTTACTGTTTGCCTCCACAACAGAAAAAAAATCTTTGAAATGTCAAAACTTTTAGAAAACATGGATATTTTTCCATTATTGTTTTTTTCTAAGAGGAAAGGTCTATGTAATAGGATTGTATATAGAAATTGGTGATTCCTCCTTCAATTCATTAACACTGCAATCTGTTTCAGAACTGTCACTTTTTCACTTATCCTCTCCAATCTAGCCATCCATTCAGAAAAAGGACTTGGTATGAGATATAAAATCTATTGTCAAAACTTTCAGTTTGGTCTTAAAATTTATTTCTTCATTTCAGGTTAGATTCCCAGGCTATATCTGTCATGATGAAATGAACATCCTCAGTCACCAGAATATAATTATTTATATATTACTGTTGAACTGTCCAGATGCCCTAGCCCAGGCTGACCAAGCACTGTCCCAAGAAACTCTTGAGAGCTACTCAGTAGCTGGAACAGAGCAGACACTGTTTCCAAAAGGCAGGTAATACGTTGACTCTGTTCTGGAGGATAAAACCATTTTTGTGGGCAAAACCAATTTAATAGCATGGACAATAGATACAGTCAGAAAAGATAGTTAGCACTAGTGTCAGGGAACAGCCTCCATGATATTTAGGTTACCAATATTGTAGCCTATACGTCAGATATCCATGACCTTTGGTATTTGCATTTAAGTTTTTCTGGGCATGTTGAAAAGACCTGAAATCTCAGGTGGGTTGTTGCTAGAGCACCCTGATGCTCTAGAAATGTTTATGTTCTTTCTAGAATGTCTGTCCACACAGGTGGACACATATTTCCAGTGGAAAGCAAATAGACTCTTGTACTATCCCTCTGCTGCTTTTATCAAGGCAGTGGTGCCAATGCTGCCTTAATTTTACTTGGGAAAGTTAATGCACTTCTCCACAAGAAAACATTACTTTACATTCCTAAAATAAAATCATGTACATTCCTATGCATCAAAACATGGATAGAATAGTAGCATGATCACTATTTTTAAACCATTTTAATATGTTAAAAAATACAATTCCAGGGGGGACAAAAGGAGGGGGGGAGAAAAAAAGAAAGAAAAAATTTTTAAAAAGCAACATTTTAGCATTGACTTTTCTTTTTTTTACATAGAAAACAAATTTCTTGTCATTTTGCAAAAGAAAGTAGCAAGATCTGTATATTCCATCTATGCCAATGTAGAAAAAAACATACGTAATAGGGTTTATTGGAAGAAACAGGAACTGCTGGTAAGTAACATATTAATTTTCTGCCAATCTATCCCATCACCTCAGAAAAAACAATCAAATTTGCGTATTTTAAATTTCCTTAGCTTTACAATTTTTGCCATGCCAGCTACATGGTATCAAAGCACTTATGCAGTTGGTCCAAAGCCCTGGTTTTGGGCTCTACAATTTATATGAACCACTCATGAACACCAGAGAAATCAAGAGAACTTCATTTTCTGATTCTCCTTTGCTCTGCAAAGTTAAACATATAATTCACTAACTTTCTTTTCAAGTAATACTTAATGCAACTATCAATGCTCCTTTTATCCAATGGAAAGCCAAAAATCCCAAATGTGCTAAGAATGGTTAAACTGTACTGTTGTTCCCATATTTATGGTGTTATTGCATACTTACATGAGTAGAGTTGGCACAGGTTAAGTTGATATTTGCTGCTGTTATTCAAAACCATCCTGCCCCATGCCAGCTTCAAAATGAAAGTGCTGGCTGGAGCAAAGTATTATGGGATTGAAATTCAGATTGTAACATGGGAGGTTTCCTGTTCTGGTTGCTGCTTTTGAGTTTTGGGGTTTTGGCTGCTGGCTCTCTTCCACTGAGATGGCAGTGGGACTAGAAGGGATGGGGGAGTAGCTCTCTGGCTTGAGTTTTTAGCTTGCTTGATTGTTTCTGCTTGTTGCTGCTTTCTGCTGTACTTTTCTCTGCAAATAGGCTAAGGTAGTTGTGCATTGTATTATTATAATCTCATTTATGCAGTAAACTCTTATTTTATCTCAACTGTTTATCTCAACCTGGAATTTTTTTGTGTGTTACTTTTCTCTCACTTCTGTGTTGTAGGGAAATGGCTGTGTTAAACTAGCACGATAGTGAAGGATATGTTATGTTTGCATCATTTTAATTTCATATGCTTTTTTTTTTTTTTTTGCCTTGGAGAATGCTAATTTATCCAAAGCAGAGATTTTCACCAAGCTGTTATGTCCTAGACACGCTCAAAACACCTATACTGTTCTTCGCTATTCTTTACTGAAATTACTTTTAATTATGAATAATTCTGTGAAGTAGATGGAGGCAGGGGGTGAATGGAGTTTATTTGAACTGTAATGAATCCCATTATCACTCAGAGCTTAACTGTGGTACCATGGATGGAGGAAAGTCCATTCATTTTCTTGATTCATGCTTAAAGATGCAGTATGAGTGTATACAGGTTTGAATAAACAAAGCTTTTAAAGGCATACTTAACTTACACAAGGATGAGTTTGAGGTTTAAGCTGAAGTTTTAGTTATTAAGCCACCCAGTTGCTTTGGCTTCAGTAAAGTTTGAAAAGGCTTTCCTTAATAATTTGCCTTCTGACTATAATTTATTCTGTGCATCACTGAGGAAATTAGAGCTTGTCGTCTGTTTCTTGCATGTTGTCATGTATTTTGGAAAATCTTAGTGAAAAATTCAAACAGTTGAGAAAACTAAAGCTTCATATTTTAACTGCATATCCTCATTATGGCATTTGTTTTCCAGTTGTGTGGATTCCCATTTAATTTTGCACATGGAAAAGCTGCTACCTTTTCCTTAATTAAAGAGCGTACCCTCAGCAAGTTTGCAGATGGTACAAAACAGGAAGGAGTGGCTGATACGCCATAGGGTTGTGCTGCTAACCAGAGGGACCTTCACAGGCTGGAGATATGGGCTGACAGGAGACTCTTGAAGTTCAGCAAGGGCGTGTACAAAGTCATGCAGCTGGGGAGTAACAACCCCAGACACCAGTACATGCTGGGGTCCACCCAGCAGAAAAGCAGTTCATCAGAAAAGGACGTGATGGGCACCAAGTTGAACATGAGTCAGCAACGAGACTTTGCACCAAAGGTGAATGACATCCAGGGCCACATGAAACAAAGCACTGCCAGCAGGTCAAGGGAAGGAATCCGCACCTCTAATCGGCACTGGGGAGGCCACATCTGGATGCGTATTTGCACAACAGGAAGCAGAAATCCTTCATAGATGTAGGGGTGACATAGATGTTATCTTTTGGACATGCAGGTTAAATTTCATTCTGAAAGAGAGTTTGGAAGATACCCACACTCACTGTTGTCTGTGGACCTAATTCAGGAAAATGTTCTTGTAAGGAACTGCAGATAAATGTATCTGTGTCATGGCATTGTAACTGTCCAAAGCACTGTGGTGGTTTGGCCCTGGCTGGGGGCCAGATGCTCACCAAAGCTGCTCTATCACTTCCCTTCTTAGATGGACAGGAGAGAGGGAAAATATAACAAGATGCTGGTCGGTCAAGATAGAAGCAATTTAATGGGGCAAAAGCAAAGGCTGTGTGCAGAAGCAAGAGTAAACAAAAATATATTCTTTGCTTCCCATGTCCAGTCACTCCCCAGGAGGCAGGGTAGCGTAGCTCCAGAGGACAAACAACATCAATGAATGCCCTCGCACTTCCTTCTTTCCCACAGATTTTATATCTGAGCTGACATCATATGGTACGGAATACCGTTTTGTCAGCTTGGGTCAGCTGGCCCCTGCTGTGTCTCCTCCCAAGATCTTGCCCATCCCTTAGCCTGTTGTTAGGGGGGATGGGAGGGGCAGGTGTGGAATGTTGGAAAAGCACAGCATTGATGCTGTGAGAGCACTGCTGAGCAGTAGCCAAAATACTGGTATCCTATCAACACAGCACTGTAAAATATGCTATTATGGGGACAATTCATCTCAGTCAAATCCAGTACAAGCACTGCCCTATCTACCCTTCCTCCTTGCTCCCCACATTCATCCCCCATTCAGGTGAACTGGTGTAATTAGATGAGCAGGTATAACTGCTAGTTTTAAAGTATCAGATTATGATTTCAGTTAGATTCTGTCCTTCAGCACAGTTAATTTGAGGCTCTGTTCATACATTGCCTGATTTCTCTTTCACACTTTCTGCGTTGTTTTTATCTTTATGTATGGCATATTCAGGAAGTAATCTGTCTCTAATGTATTCAAAGGATACCAAATCATATCTTCATACATTAGTTGCATAGGAAAATGTATTTGCATTCAAATAAGGGTTTTATCTTTTTGTGAATAATAAGGTTTTAACTTCCATTTACCTAATTAACTCCCAACAAATTTCCATTTTCACAGAACTACACACAGAAGTTGACTCTTCAGTATCCAATCAGATAATCCTTCCCGTGTCCTTAGTTACCTGAATCAGTTTTAGAAAAGTCAAGTCTTTCCATCACAGATTAATTTTTTTTCTCTGATTTGTTTTTCTTCTCAGTAAGCACGCAGTAAAATATCAAAACACGTTATTGACGTCATTTACATCTGGGACGAAACTGACTAATTGTGTCATCAAAATTAGTAGTTTCTTATCCTTTATTTCAATCACACAGTACTTTGGCTGTAATGCCATAGTTACTACAAGATCTCAGAGTTCTCAGGGATTTGTACATAACTGAAATGTCAGAAAAGCCCTACACTTTCATTTTAAATAAGTATGTTTCATTTACGTATGTCCCAGTGACGCAGGCCAACAACTACAAAAGCACTTGCATCACCTGCAGGCATTTGCTGCTCTTATCAGTCTACAGTCTTTGTTACACGAAGTGGTTTCCTTACAGGGGGCTCACATGCATGCTTGAATTTTACCATAAACAGAACAGACACTTAGCTGTAGCTGGAAGCTGGAAAAGACACAGCGTGACATCCTGACATTCACATTTGGTTTTCAGGGTAATCAATGTGCATCACTGCTCACTTCATTTTGTCCTGATAGTGTATTTTCACTCTGAGATATGTTTCTAAGAGTTGAGGTGAGGCAACCTCAAGAGGAAGGATTGCAGCTCCATTTCCCTATTAGGTAGCTTTGCTGCACAGGTAGCAAGATCGAATCCTCTTGTTTAACTAACTGGGACTACAGGTGCACCTTCTGCAAGAGTTATTCCTACAAAACACATAAAGCAATAAGCTGATCTTGGAGAAAAGAAAATAAGTACCTAAATAGTATGCAAAGAAACGTGTAAGAATTAGAGAGAAATTCTATAAAAAGAAGAAAAGAGGGAGAACAGAGAGATGTAAAGGGAAATTTTTTAAAAGCCCAAAACAAAAACAAAAACAAAAGAATAAAAAAAGAGAAAGTCGAGAAAGGAATAGAGTTTTCTCAAAAATTACTAGAGATTTTGAGAATCTTCAGATTTAGCTGTTCAAATTTTAGATGTTCAAAGGATCTAGATTTCATGGGAAAATATTTAAACATTCTTTAAAATTGTTTTTAAGTTACCTCCAGTTAAATAAAAAATACAAGGCAAGCAAAATCACTTGTCAGTAGCTACCGAGTCCTAAAGTCTTCTCTAAAGCAAGGAGAAGCTGCATAAAAAATGTAATAAGGAAGTAGGAAATTATTAGGTACTAAAATACAGAAGGACAGAGAAGTGTTCCTTGTTTTTAAAACCATTTACCCATATTCAACTATTTACCCATATTCAAAAGGAGGTTACAAATGAAGATTGATAACCCACATCTGATGATGGAGAAATTTTTTCGTTTTAATGTAGATTACCCTTAAAACCTACAGAGCAGCCATTATTAAGATGTACCAGCAAATTAAGTGCTAATCTACTATTTCCAATCAGGCATTAAGGAATACAGGCTCTTATTTCTGAGAATATATGGAGTATTAGTTATTTATAAACAGCAAGTAAGTATATCTATTGATCATCTTCTTCATTTCATTGAACTTGATGATTTGTTTTTTTAGAGGACTAACACACTTAAGGTCAGCCTAGGTGTATTTTCCTTGTAAAGTAGATTGTCAGCCTTATTTTACTACTGAATTTAGTAATCTTGTCCTTTGGCAGTCAATAAGAGCACTTGCTCCTGTATCTAAATACTCCCATTGGCAGGCAAAGCCAATATTTAGGGCATAGATTGCTGACTGGCTTATTCACAGTCCTTTCTCAGGCCTTCCAATCAGCTTTAGAGACACAGGAGCAGCACAACTCAAAAAACATCAAATGAATATAGAGAAAAAGAGGCTTGTTCTTATAACAACATTTGCTAGCTGCCTCTTCAGATAAGCAAATGTGCAGTACAATATGTGTGCTGGCCAGCCTCCAAATCATACCATGAATCCCTGGACTAAATCCTAGAATTTGAATGTGAGCAGAGGATGCCTGGAAAGCACATGTTGCTGGCCTTCCAAAGACGTGAAACTACTCTGTTTTGGGAGATGATGCTCAACCTCAGGAAATGTACAGGTGGTGCCTCTGAAAGGCATTTTCCACTTGCAGTACTGAAATATCAATGGGTCATCCTCATCTGTTAGATCCAGTTTTCCCTACAGTATCACATCATACACATACAAGGCAATTTATTTTCTCTGCACAAACCTAGCAAGCCTCATCACGCTGAGGAATGAATGCTGGCATGTCTTCATTGCATTTAGGCACCATCTACAAACAAAGCTTTAACATGCAGTATGCCAAGGCCTGTCAATCTGAGAAAGCCTCCAACACTTTTAAACCGCACTAAGGCTCTACATTTCTTAAGAAGCTAAATGAAATGAAATGAGATAAAAAATAAGTATGCAGGGATAACAAAATTTAACTGCATTTGGTGCTGTGCAGAAGTATCAGAGCAGTTAGGGGAAGAGCAAACCTTCTTAGCAGCTGTTAGAGGAATAGAACAGCCAATTAAATTTCCAGCTGCAGAGGGAGAGAAACATTCAATCTGGGGTAATAATAATAATCAGGCACAGAGAATGTTAAAGGAAACATATTGCTTTCTGGTCCCAAATTACTTCACATTCTTAAAGGTCAACTGCAGTGGATATGACCTAGCAATCCGCACTCATACTTGAAACTATAGTTCCTATACTCCCTTTTGCCAGTATCCAGCCTAGAGAAAGGGCCTGTGCTGATCAGTGCTGAATGCCAAATGTTTCTCACTTTAGGAGCAACTCCTGCCACAGGAAATGGGAATTTGCACTTCACACTTCTATATACAGTGGCATGAGAAAAGGAGCAATGGCTGCTGTGGGAGAGACTCTTCCTTCCTTAAGTCTCCCTGGAGTCATTGCCCTCACTGGAAGCATCATTAGCATTGTTTTAACATTCAAGTTATAGACAGTTATCTCCTCTAAGGCAGCCCAGATAATAATTGGGTTTGCTCCCACCTTGATCCAATCCCAGTTGTACATGACCTTCAAAAGGAAATATACACAATATCTACTATAATTACAGGAAACTTCTAACAGGACAAGACAATTTCACCTTTGTACAGACTAAAGACTAGATCCCATCAAAGACTCAGGCATCTCAGTCATATTCCATTCAGACAGGGATGAACAGGCTCAAGCCATGTAACTTCCTAGTGGAACTACAGAGCCTCTGGCTTAGATTTGACTGATAGCTGGGTGTCTCAGAGACCTAGTAGGCAAAAAAGTCCTGTCTTATGGAAGATGCCACACATATACCCTTGTATCTGTCCAGTTCCTAAAGAAGAAATTAAAAGTTGTTTGCACATTGAGCAGTAAACCAATTCCAGTCAGTTAACTGGAAATCATAAGTGCATCTCAACTACCACATATTCCCAAGTTTAAGTATATGAACCCAGTATCTTCATTCACTTGTGAGCCAGATTTAGAGTCCTTTCTACAAAGCAAACACATCCAGCTGCACTTCCAAAGACAAGGTGAAGTCTTCTTTTGCCTTTTTTTCTGTCAAGTGGTAAGGATGGCTCTGTCCATCCTACATTTAAAAGTATTGATTTTAGATCATTTATGCAAGAACTGAGAGGAACGATGTCCAGATCCTTGACTTGGGATGCACTGAAAGCCAACGTTTCCATACACTTAGGAAAATGCAATAGCAAACAGTTTATTCAGTAGCATGGGTAAAAGCATCCTTTAGAATATTTATAGCAAGTACTTATGGAATTTTGGGTGCTTCTCAGTTACATTGCAGCTAACAATAGAGGCAAGAGAAAGGACTGGAAGATGGCTAAACCCTGTTCAAGTTTTAGTGTGATTTATTCTGATATCTAATTTTTTTTTTAAATGAGAAGAAAACATTTCAAGAGAAGTCAAAAGTACCTTACATAAGTCTCAGAGAGAGAGCTATCTAAGCTGAAGATGTAAGCAGAGTTGAAAATTAATCAGCCTGTGAATGTAGATCTGCATTTGATGGCAGTTAAATAATGTAAATTCTGAAAAATCAACTAGATTTGTTAATGTAAAGGGAATGAACACCATAAATACACCTAATGCAGGCACCAGGATCACATCTTACATGTTTTACCTTGATGTAACTCTAGTAAATTTTGATGTCTTATTTATACCACATAAAGTAACTGTAACTGCTGAATTTATTACAAGTCCTACCACTTGTTAGGCAATGCACTATGTTCCCAGTTGTCAGAAATCAATGGGGAATTGCACTTACAAATAGATAGCACAGTAGGACAAAAAACCATGAAGGCCATAAAGACACAGACCGAGTGTATAGATTTCCTAAGAAAATCATGGAAAGGGTAGCCTTAATTAAATAAAATGAACTTAATAGTTTTGTTTCTACATAAATGGGCAGTGCCCTGGAGACACTGCAGATTCTTTATTGTAATTAATTGTTTTATAGCATTATAAAACAAATATTTCTGTGGTATTGACTGCTTGCTCTTAAGCTTTTTAGAGGTAATACAAATCTCCAGGCATAGATTGAGACATAGAGAATATGATCAAAATATGACTGTTGATGTTAGACAGATGATATCAAAGATTAACAAAGATTAACCTTATTCTATTTGTATCATTTCAAGAATTTCAAATAAAACATTAATATTCAGATTAAAACATTAACAAAAAGAAATACCAGACATTTTCCTTTATGCATAATTATGTGTGGAAGTGTTTAGGATTACTTATATCACTAACAATGTAAATACCACAAAAGCAGGCAGGTCTCTTAATCAGGCTTATCAGGGGACTTACAGCTTCCTTGAAGAAAGCAATTCTAGAGATAGCCATAATCATCATGTTGTCTTATTTATGTCTCAGAATTGTTATCAGTCATTTCTACATATGTCTAGGAAAACGGAAGCTGGAGTCACATTTGGGATCCAGAATTTGGTGGAGATATATTCTGTCCTCTGCATGCACTTTCCACTTTGTCTGTAGCATTTGGTTATTTGCCACATCAGAAACATATGATTCCATTATTTATTTGGCTGAATATGAGTCAGCAGTGTGCCCATGGGGCCAAGAAAGCAAATGGCATCCTGGCATGTATTAGAAACACTGTGGCCAGCATGAACAAGGAGGTGATCAGCCCCCTGTACTCAGCACTGGCGAGGCCACACCTCAAGTATTGTGTTAATTTTGGGGCCGCTCACTATAGAAAGGAGTTGAGGTGCTGGACCATGTCCAGAGAAGGGCGGTGAGGCTCTTAAAGGGCCTGGAGCACATGGCCTGTGAGGAGTGTCTGAGGGAACTGGAGTTGTTCAGATTAGAGAAGAGGTTGGAGCAAGGAAAGAGCCAGCATCTTCTTAGTGTCAAGACTAGAGGAAATGGTTGCAAGCTGCGACAGGAGAGGTTTAGGCTGGATGTTAGGAAATATTTCTTTATTGAAAGGGTTACCAAACATTGGAATGCTCTGCCCAAGGCAGCAGTTGAGTCAAGCAGCATGTGAACCTGGTGTTTAGGAGACATGGTTTAGTGTCGAGCCTTCAATGCTCTGCCAAAGTTTGGACTGGATGATCTTGGAAATCTCTTTCAACCAGATATATTCTGTGATACAAAAAAATCTATTTACTTTGCCTATATGAAGTACCATAACACAAAAGATGATGAAAAAATAGGCCTGCAGTATTAAATAGACATGCAAAAATATGGCTGAGGTGTTTCATCTTTTAGAAAATTACTTCGAATGGCTAGAAAGTATAAACTAGAGAAAAGAAAAATGCCAGGTAGATATTCAACAGTCTTCTTACTTTGTTCATTCATTATCAATTTAGCAGGCTTGACAACACTATTTCATGTGATCAGCATTTGATTTGTATTAAAACTGAAAATCAATTTGTTTTGTGATGGACATTAGTTTCAGTAGAGCAAATGTAAATGCTTCAAGCCTTTCACTGATGCCTGAGTTAGACCAAATTAAAGGTTATATGCCACTTGTCAATATTACTATAACAAGCCATACTGAAAAATACAAATTAGTAACACTGAAAGAGCACAGGGAAAATTGCTGGAAGATATCTTGGAAAACAGTATTTTGTAAGGGTATAGAAATAGGTGTGGCAAATGATGAGAATCACATGCAATTGTGCTTAAGCTATCTTTAGTACTTTGACTCAAGTTTCCATTAAAAGGAATGTTAGAGGAAAAGTCAAGGTAAAAATAACCCAGTTTTCATATTAGAGTGATCATATTGGATTAATCAAAACCTCTGCAAATAAACAGCAGCTTCAAATAACTAATATTCTGAATAAAAGAGAAATGCTGCCACAGCATCAACTAGGCCCTTAAACTGTATGACATTATAGTGAGTGAGTTGATAACTCTTTTATTGGTGTTAAACAGTTTCCTTCACAAGGAAATTCCTTTTCAGTCATTTACAGTTTCAGAACATTGAGCGTTTGAGATCAAATTCTCTGTGCTGGGAGTTTCATTTTATTTGTTATTTTGACTAGATCAATGTGAGTTTTCTAAGTATGAGGCCTAGGATAAATGTGAGTTGCACTGAGTGCTTTCTTGGTCATTTTCTAGGATTTTTACAATTGATTGTTCATTCTTAATGCCACTCTCTTTTGGTCATTTGAATGTAAGCTCAGGTAGCTGCAACTGCTTAATATAGAAGGAGGGAGGGTTCATCATTTGGTTGCTCCTTTAGAATTTTTCTCCAGAATTTTATGTGCAACTTTCTTGGAGTGAAAAACATGAGTATTTTAGGCTCCAGTATTTTAATTTCACAATAGTAAATTAATTTCTCTGCATTTTATATATTTAGTCTTATGTAAATTCTGGGGTTTTTTTCAGGAGCTTTTTATGAAATCCCAGAGTAACAGTATCAGACCACAAAGGAGTCCTTAGTAAGCAAATTATAGTTTCTCTTTTTCTGATGGTCTGTTTCTGTAGACTCTAAAAACAAACCCAGAATACAACCATTTCCACAGTTTTAAGATTCATAAATAGGTCTTTCTGGAGAAAACAAACAAACAAAACCCCAACAAACAAATAACTTTTGCTTAAGTAACTCATAATCCTAGAGATATACTACATTTACTCATTATTTATGCTTCCAGAATGCACAAATCTACATATCCCATGTGAATTCTCTTTAGTTCACATATTGCAGAGTATGAGAAAATATTGGTTCCCACAGAAATGTGTTCCAATAACATAAAATAATTTTCATCTACAGATATTTGATTTCCTTTTCCTTCCTTACTCCTTCCTCTTTTTTTGCTGCTTATGTTTGTCTTGTTATCCGAAATATTTTGGTAGAAAAATTTCCAGTGTCAAAATAATTTTTTTTGTTTAATTTTGTACTGCAAGTTGATCCAAGACATTTGATTCAACAAAGGCCACGAATGTCTCTTGCTGTGATCAGATAGAGATTTTTCTACTCAGTCCCCCAAATTAAGCACTTTGAAAAGCCTCTCAGTGCCGATCTGCTTTGATCTTCCAATCATTACTATTGTTCAAGGCATTAGTGAGCCCTTATATACACCATGCAGGATTTAATTCATCATTTTCAAAAGAGGTAATTCAGATGGAATGTCTGCAGAGAAATCCTGCTAGAAATGGTCAACTAAATAGAGAGCATGTGTTAAAGAACACACTAAAAAATTTTTTGTTCATTTAATTCAAGAATAAAAAAAACCCCAAAACTAAAAACAAATAGTCTGTAAAATCATCAAGGTGATAAATGGCAGGGAAAGAGAAGAGCTAATTTAAGCAAAAATAATTTGGCAACAAAATAAATTAATATGAACCAGTCATGAATAAACTTTGGCTGGATTTTACCTATTTGAAGAATGAAATTTGGGAATTGTCTTCTACCTGGATAGTAGAACAAGAAACTTAGCTGCTTTCAGCTCTCTACCCCGTTCTACCACAGTTCTATAGCTCATAACATCTTTACTTTAACTGTTTCTTTAGGTATTAATGCCCTTTCCTAATAATTCTGTTTAGCAAAGAACCTAATAAAACCCACAGACTCTCTATAGATAATATCCTTTACCCTCCATCCCCTGTTCATTAAGAATCAATCTATATTCAGGAAGGCAGTGATCCTTCTTCATCAGATATTGACTCAACTGTCCCCAGGTAAGCTAGTAAAAATACTTCCCAAAAATATAACTTGGGGGTGTTGTTTTTTTCTACTTTCTGCCTCAATTCTTCAGGACACATCATGAACAGGTCCAGCATATAATCAGAGACCCATACTGTGTGATCTGCTTGCAGATAACCCATTTAAACAAGTTCTCTTGATCAGACACCACAGGGTTTTTTTTTCTGTTTGAACAAATCCACTGTTCTTGCCTGCATAGGCACACTTCTGTGAATACTAAACTGTCAGAGAGGCAGAAGAACAACAGAATGAGTTAGGGAAGTGCATCTCAAAGCTGAGAAAACTGACTTTGATTAAGATAAATAACACCCATAATTTTATAGAGAATTCAAAAGTTGTTGGTAGGCAGATCACCTAAATTGTCACAAAATGTACTCAGCAGCACATTTTAGGATTTTACATTAAAGCTGGGAAGCAGGCCATGAAGCAGAAAAATAAAGCAACCAAAGCATGTTTGCTTTCTTAAAGAAGTACCATATTTCACTAATTGGATTTGTTGCCCAATCAATACCAAAATGCAAAGAAAAACAGCTAATTCTAGGTTGTTTTTTTTTTCCCAGGTTAATTTATCCTTGGCATAGTTGAGTTCTTTCTGTTAAATTTTCATTGTTGCTTAGCACTTTGGGAGCACAATATTTAATTGTTTTGTTATGCATGTAGATTCTAAGGTCAATCTAACACTATGCATTACTGTCCGATCAATTTTATTGAAATAGAAATAAATAGAACTGTCTGAAAAACATTATTGTCAGAGTTCAGGGTAAGTTGTACTTTTTAATCCATCCCTCTGTCCCTGTGGACAACCCTTTCAAGCAAGAAGCTTGTATCATGCACAATTACATCCTGATTCACAGATTGCATGAGGTTGGAAGAGACTCTTCCTGTATTGTTTCTTATAGAGTTAACTTTCCTGACCAAACTTGCTCCAGATGTCTTTCTTGTACTTGTCTAAGACCTAGTTTACAATACTTTAGGGGAGACTGGACTTTCTCACTAAGTCTGTCTAGGTTCAGTTACTTTTCTTTTTATGACACAGATACAAATCATATAGAGATACATAACAACCTTCTTAAAACGAAAGTATTAAGCTATTGTGATGAAGGAACATCATTTCCTGAAGGAGCATCTGGCACCCTCAGTCTTTTGATCTCCTGATCATAATGAAACTAGTTGTAACTTCTTGTCCCATGAGGTTTTGTGTCTCAGCTGCTTGTTCCAAGATAATTATTCTCCATGGAGCAAGGGTTCATTTTCAGACCTGCTGGAGAGTTCTTTTGATCTCCTGCATGTCAGGAACTTTTTCCATCCTGCTTTAGAGCAGTTTCTCAGCTCAGCATTTTCATAGGCAATAGTACCCAAGTGTCTCTTATTTCCTATGCTCTGACTTAGCTTGAATGACCCTTTTTGTGTCTTTGAAAAGGCAAGAACCTCCTGATCTACTAAACAAATACGAACCGAGAAAAGGTATTGACACTCAGTACAATATATGGACTGAATCCATTTTTAGAGTAGGACTTCAAATACATCACTTGAGTCTTCCAAGCACAAGAATGGAACAAATGCTTCAAAGGAATTCTCACGATATCATGATCCCTGAAGAGAAAACACTAAATTAGCAGTTTGGTCTTTCACACATGGGAAATGTTTCCTAAGAATCTTAGTACACATGTGCAGGTCCTCTCTCTGTGTCAGGCCGCCATCTCTCTGGCCACTCCAAGGAAGTTGAAAAGCAGCTGGGAGCCCTCTTGAGGTTCTTCATTTTAGTGTGAAGGCTCAGGGCCTTCCAGTGAACTCATTGGAACACTCAGAAATTATTATAGAGCAGCTCCAAATAGTCTCATGAGAGACTTCAACTTCCCAGATGTCTGCTGAAAATACAATTGCAGAAAGGAAACGGTCTAGAAGATTCCTGGAGTGTATGGAATATAACTTGCTGACACAGCTGGTGAGGGAGCCAAAGAGTGTAGCCAACACAGTGGACCTGTTATTTGTGAACAGGGAAGGACTTGTGATGTGATGGTTCGAGGCTATCTTGAGCATAGTGATCATGAAAATACAGAGTTTTCAATTCTTGGAGAAATAAGGAGGAAGATCTGTAGAACTGCTACCACAGAATCCTGGAGGGCAGACATTGGCCTGTTCTGGACACTGGGTTGGTTGAATTCCTTGTGAGGCAGATGGTAGGGGTTGGAAGGGACCTCCAGAGATCATTGAGTCCAACCCCCTTGCCAAAGCAGGATCACGTAGGGCAGGCCACACAGGAATGCATCTAGGCATGTTTTCAAAGTCTCTGGGGAGCAACACTCCCCCTGTGGTCTCACCAAGGCAGAGTAGAGGGAGAGGAGAACTTCCCTAGACTTGCTGGGCACACTTTTGCTAATGCACTCCAGAATGCTTTTGACCCTCTTGGCCACAGGGCACATTGCTGTCCCACAGATAACTTGCTGTCCCCTGGGACTCCAAGATCTTTCTCCATGAAGCTGCTTTCCAGCAGGACAACCCCTTGTCTGTACTGGTGCCTGGTGTTATTCCTCCCCAGATGCAGTACTCTGCACTTGTCCTTTTTGAATTTCATGAGGTTCCAGGATTTTGCCCAGCTCTCCAGCCTGTCCAGATCTCATTGGATATCAGCAGAACTTGATGGGGTGTCAGTGACCTCCTAGTTTTGTATCATCAGCAATCTTGCTGAGGGTAGACTCAATCCCCTCATCCAGGTCATTGATGACTATATTGAATAAAACTGGCCCCTGTAATGGTACCTGGGGAGCACAACTTTTTTTGAGTTTACCTACAAGGATCTTATGGGAGATGGTATCAAAAGCCTTGCTGAAGTCAAGATAGCCTATATTCATTGTTCTTCCTTCTTCTACCATGGAAGAAACCCAACAGGGCCCATGGATTTGGCCATTTTTATTCCATCCAAGTGATCTCTAACCAAATCCACTCTGGCCACTGCAGAGTCATCCTCTCTCCAGTTTTGGTCTCTTACCTCCAGTATCTGAGATTCCTGAGGGCTGGTCTGAGGCAAAGAAGGCATTCAGTAATTCCACCATCTCTGCACCATGTGTCACTGTGTCTCTCACCTCATTTAACAATGGACTCACTTTTTCCCTATTCTTTCTTTTACTATTGATGTATTTTAAAAAGATCTTGTTATCTTTCACTTTCCTAGCCAGGTTTAGTTCCAAGAGAGCTTTGGCCTTCCTTGCTGCATCTCAACGTGCTCTGAAGTAAAGTCATCATCCCTGGAGGTATTTAAAAGATGTGGCATTTAGGGACATGGTTCAGTGGTGGATTTGGCAGTGCTGGGTTAACAGTTACACCCAATGATCTTAGAGGTTTTTTACAAACTAAATGATTCTATCATTTTAAATCAACAACCAAATTTAAGAAAAAAAAACTAATCAAAATCAAAAACTTGATCAAACATGAGGTTTCTTCTGATGTTGCTTGAAAGGCAAAAGTAATTGCTTCTTTAATTTAAAAGCTGGTGCTTTTTCTGAAGTGTTTTTTACTGTCCTGTTCCATTTCTGCAAACACTAAAGGTACCAGTAGCTAAATCCTAAATACTAAATATTAATTAGCAAATAAGAAATAATGAATATACCTTTTTTAAAAATGTAATTAATAAATCCCTGAGGATTATTTACAGAAAATGCATTGACAGGATGGCATTATTTGAATGTTTTGGTGGTCACAGAACTGTGTTCAGCAGAAGAGTGCCCCCACAGACATGGCTGGAGCTTCCAGGCCTCTCATGAAATCCTATCCAGAAAGAGGTGTTGAATGTACAAAAATGGTCCTCTGAACTGAATGCGAGTTATCACTCTTACCAAATCAAATAAATGGATGAATTCATCAAGCCAAAGGCACAAGACACTATGACAGATTGTTCTGAGCACCAGCACTGCTCCTCCATGCTAAGGTAAGATAACTATCACACAGAAAAGTTTTGAGCTGAATATTAAAATTCAGAAATCAGGTCTTTCTATTTCAAGAGGGCAACGCAGTGCAGGCACTGAAATCTGACCACTGTGTATTCAGACAGATCTAGGTGATGTCTTTGGTAAGTTAAATAATGCTCAATTTGTCTCTGAAAAGATGAGATTCAAACAGTCTGACACAACAGACAAGTTATCTGCATTTCAGGAAGCCTAGCCTGTGAGGACAAGAAATAATTGAAACAATGGCATAACCTTACCTGATCTTTTTGTGAAAATGAAAAGCTATGTGGATACCATGAAGACACACAAAACTGAATCCTGTAGACTTTATAAAACAAGGTCATTAAATATTCTGAGATGACAATCGACTGTAGAGCTGCTTTCAGTGCTTTTTAATGAAGCAGCTTTTAATTGTGTTTCTCTGCTCATCAAAGATGCTGATTAAGTTTTCTGTTGACTGTACAAGGAAGATAAAATCAGAAGCACTGTATTTGTTTAAGCACTAAAGGAATATTCTAATTGATATGGTGACTTTGCTGTCACTTGATTCTTCTGTGAGCCAAAGTTTTCTGTATGTCTGTAACACTAAGCTATCTTCAGAGGAGATTGCATCTTGTAAATTATTTAATATATGTTATATCATTACTTATCTAAGGAGAGGTTGCTTGGGAAATGGCATAAAATAATAAAGATATTACAGCATGCAGTTTAGAGTTTTATAATGCCTACATTAGCTGTCTTTTTTTGCCAAAGCAACCACCAGTTAGAGCAATGTCAATGTCAAATAACTGTATGTAGGATAATACTAACACTAATTCCTCATCTAAGTTATGCCATCATCCACTGCCTATAAGTAAGGCATAAATAGACTTGATCATGCTGTTAAGTCAGGATGATTATGAGTGACCAACATGACATGGCTGTTAAAAGGTAAAAGTAGAAACAGTCTTAATATGCATTATGTAGTTTTAGGATGCATTACATAGTTTTAGGATGAATTAGGTATTCAGATATACAGTACAAGTAAAAGCTCATCTGCAAGACTATCTTACAGTCTTCATTCAATTCAAGAAAAAAAATATGGAAATAAGTATGAATAAGAGTCTTTAACAGAACAAAAAAATCTTAAAAGAATAAGCTTTGCATAAGGAAGGAGACATGATGTGAATGACTGTGATTACCGGGGAAGGAACAGAGCTATTAAAGAACAATGCTAATGTAAGATCAATAGGACATATGTAGGTCTGCTTGATTGCAGTCCATGCACACCCCTCCCATCCTATTTTCCTCCAAAACTGCAGTTCTCTGATTTTAGTCTGATTATTTAAACATACACATCCCTTATATAAGTATGTTTATGTTTTCAAAGTTAAGAGTCATGAATAATATTAACTCTGTTGACTTATTTGGAGGAGAAGGAGTTTGGAAAAGAATGGGACACTCTGGAGAAAAATTCAAGAGAAAAGGAAAAATAAGTAGTGATCTGGTGGTTTAAAATAAACATTGCAAATGTCAAGGCCATTGAAATGGATCATTTTATGTATTTGGTTATTCTTTGGTCTCTGATAGAGAATATTTAATTTTCTATCTCATTTATAAACAATGTGAAAATAATATAATTCTTCATACCTACTTTCATTTGGCATTTTTTGATTCTGAGTAATATATCAAGCTTTTATGTGAAAATAATCTAATTCAGAGAAAGCTGATTCTCACTGCAATCAGTATTCTGGTACCTTTGAAGACACATTCTTATTCTCTTATTGGAAAAGTTTTATAATTCTGAAATTCCATAGAGCTTAGTGGTTTTGTTCCTGGCTCACATAAGCTGAAATGAGAGGGAAAGTGAACCCTTCAAGCATTGAGAATGTTCATATATGTTTTCATTACTTAAAAAAAACCAAACGTATATATTTTTAGTTCCTTCTCCTTCCATGTTCCAGACAGATATTTCTAGTGGGCTAGAACTGGACCCAGACACTCTTTCAAGTCAAAGCTATATCAATAGCTCTTTTTCTAATGTTTTTGATGGATTTTGAGTTGTGTCAAAATAGATAAGAATTTATTTGAAAAAAGTACATTTTGACTTAAGAAATAAATAACAGAACAGTCATTAATGATAAGAAATGTGCTCAAGAGTTGCAATCTCTTATCACTGTTCCTATCCATATTTATGTCTAAGAAATGATGGTGTCCAAAAGCTGTTAAAGAATGGGAAGACCAGTAATCTCTGTTCAGTTACAATTTCAATTACATCACCTGAGTTGTATTCATCAGCCTATTTTGGTTTTGACAAGTGTATTCTGCTACTTATTTGCTGAGCAATAGCAAATCCCCAAGTCCCTATTGCATCTCGTACAAAATCACATTTCAAGAGCATTATATTGCAAGTTGTCTTCAAAGCAGCACATATAAGAGGCAGTGATTTTTGATAGCTGAGCACTCGATCGACTGTCAGAAAGAGGAATCACATCAATACTGACCTGTTTGACATAGACTGACATGCAGTGACATTTTCATAGAAACCCAGTGAGGGATGCTGCTTTTTTAATAGATTTGTCGTGTTCAGGCTGGCAACAATGAATCAAGAAAGTTGTGCAGGCAAATTTCTGCTGATGGGGTGAGTGAGAAACAGGAATGAGGAAAGCATTAGTACTAGAAAATCCTACAATGTAGACCAAGCTGTGTTTTCCTGGCTGATTTCTAATGGGGCTGGAGAACAATTTTCAACAGTTGCTCAGTTATAGGGCTGTACAAAAAGACTTGCTCCTATGAGTGGTGGCTCAGTAACAATCCAGTGAATTTTTGGCCATAGTGCACGGCATGTTGGGTTTTGTGCTTTGAGACTCCTTCAGAATCTTGTTTTCCCTGTGTCCCCTCACATTTGTCTCAAATAAAAATGTTTGAGATTCTTTTTAAAAAGTCTTGTGTAACAACAGCAATTGTTGACCAAAACAATCTCAGAACAGCCCTGGGAATTGGCTTTTCCATTAAAAACAAACAAAACAAAACAAACAAACAAAAAAACCCACCCTGCAATTCCCTGCTACTTATGTATAAGTTTATTATTCCATTACTGATGTTGGCCAAAATCCAGATCCATTGTACCCTTTTACAAAATGTGCTAAAAAGTGGTTTTGCTGCTACAATAAAGTGCATCTGTCACCCCAATTATGCAAAGCAAGCAGTTGACTGCAAAACTACATCAAAAATGGAATTAGGAGAGAAATGCCAACATGAAATAAATGTTTTGTAGTAGAGGTACTATGTTACTACTACTACAGGAAATCAGACCCTTGTGTCTGTATCAGAACACAATTACCATAATGTAAAATCTACTTTTTGTTGTTTTGGCCAATACCTCAGTTGCCATTAACAACATCACACAGAATGAGATATGCTTGAAGCCATGTTCAGGCCATTTAGATATCATAGAATTGTGGAATGGCTTAGGTTGGAAGGGACCTTAGAGATCATCTACTCCAACTTCCTCCCCATGGGCAGGGATGCCTTTCAACTCAACTCAGCTGCTCAAGGCCTCATCCAACCTGACCTTGAACTTCCTCAGGGAGGAGGCATCCACGACCTCCTTTGCCTCACCACCCTCATACTGAAGAACTTATCTGGTCTTGAAATAGGCTGGTGTACAAGATAAGCTCTTGAAGCCAATTCTAGCCTCAGTGTGTACAATTCCATGACATGTGACAGAGTACCATAGCTCTGTGCCCCACCTCAAAAAACCCTGACCAGAGTCCTGCAGTTTAGACAGTTAAAACAGAAACTATGCAGGTTCAAAAATCTTCAACTGAGTTCCTTTTTTCTTTTTTTGAGTGAAGAGAAAACTGAATATTCAAGACAGCTAATAAATCTGGCTTTTAACTGTATTGTTTCCTTATCCAGAAAGCAACTTTAGATGAAAAAGAAGACAGAAAAAAATTAAGAATATTTCTGCATTTTCTAGAACTCAATTAAGGAACAAAAGGATGCCATATAATTTATTTGGCTGTTCAAAGACCAATCAAATAGAGAATTCCAAATACTCATGCCAGCAATGGAATATCCAGGTCTTAGCCCAAAACTGTTCATATCAAAGCTCTGGATGCAAAATTTTGTTCCAATACTGTGATTAACAAAATGAAAAAATTCGTAGTCCAGCAATCAGTGAACATGGCCTGACTTGGTTATGGACTTGTTATTGCACTGCAGATTAATGATTCTCCTTACTTAGACTGACACCTTGAAGAAATTGTAAGCTCACACTACAATCTAAGTAGGATCAGAACTCCCTGTTATTGAAACAATCTTTCTGAAATACTTGATTGTAGGGTGATAGTTATCAAATGATACTTATCAACAGGGAAGAACATCCTACATAGCACTTTCTAAATGCAGTTTGCTTAGGTAAGAGCATTAATGACAGTATCAGCAGCAAAAATCTCCTGGCACTGTGCTACATCAGGTACATGCACAGAAGGAGACATTTGGCTGCTCTAAACAGGATTTATGGATATCTTTAGACTAACTTGCATATTAATAGTTGGATGCTTATCACAGCTTGAGAACTCTGGCCCAGACTCATGTCTATATTTGGATGACACTGGTGCAAGAGTCATCTTAGTCTTATCATGAGACAGAGGCAAAAAATGCATCTCTGACACCTGCTGCCTGACTTGGGTACGCAGTCCTCAGTAAAGCAAACGATCCTAGTTTAAAGCATCTCTGCTGAACTGAATAACTGACTCATTCTGGTCCAGGTGTGCACCCCCATGGTTATGGATATGGCAAAGGGGAGGCTTGTATTAGTTAGTGAAATATTTGTGGCATAAATATGCAAATCCACACTACTATGGGGAAAAATTAAGAGAGGTGATAATGATCATCAGCTTAGTTGTTCATACTGCTTTAAAAAAAATAAAGAAAAAAGAAAAAAACTTGAGTGGGATTGTTATTGCATTTTAATTGCTGTTTATGAGTTTTATTGATATTATGCTGACTTACATAGAAGACAAAGTAAATATGCTCTAACTACTAACATTTAAAACAGAGAATAATGGCTGTTAGTTTCAAACAAAGGTAATATTACAGCATATCAGGAAATTTCTTTGTTAATTATTTTTTGTCTTAGCCTTGTTCAGAGGTCATTCATTGCTTTCTAAATTAGCAAGCTTATTGCAGACCCATTCAAGGTCATCTAACTCTCCAAACATAATTGTTCTGTGTACAATATTAACTAACAAGTAATTATAACTACTAGCTGATCCCAGCTGGTAACATGCTTTGGAAATGCATACATTTGGACATGTCAGTTTAGGTTAAATTGTTTGTGAAAATGCCTGACTTAATGAAGTGCCAAAACACCCAAAGAGTTGTATAGGATGTGCTTCTCTTAAAAAGTGAATAATTTAAAACATTTTAAAATTCACAATTCACATATTAATCTGTCTCAGGATAGGGATTTGAGAAAACATAGTAGCGATAACATTTTGATACAGTACTGAAAGCTCAACTCTTGAAGCACATGCCAGGTGGCAGAGGAGGTTTATGGTTTGCATCTTTTTTATACTAAATTACTACTTTGAAGTCAATAATTGTATAACCATCTTGGAAACCAAAGGAAGCCTTTTCTAGTATCTAATCATGCTTTATATCCACTACTTTCAAAATAATGAAATCTTTTCATTTAAGCAGTCCTGCGTTCAAAGAAGACTTTCTTCAGTATATTGGATAATGTTCTTTGGGTTTTTTTCTCCGGAGTTTTAATATTGTTAGGATGCTATGTTTTTCTAAGCCCCACATTACGAAGAAAACAATAATTAATAATCAGCCAAGAAATATGAAACCAAGTATCAACAAAGGAAAGATCTTCAAGATGCAAAGAGTAGGAGCCTGGCAGAACCTCTGAGGTTCTGTAGACACTAAAAAAATCACTAGAGCAGAAACTTGAGAACTGGGTTGTTAAACTCATTAAGGTGTTGTTTTAGTGAATGATCCAGCACTGACTTTATCCCAGAACACATAGCTCAGAAGAAGTGGAAGTTCTCAAAGTGATTTGAGAAGCCTTTCAGCTTCGAGAAGTTTGATGGAGTCACCCACCATTTCAGCAGAACAGATAGTGCCAGAGAATAATCCCAATTAATGCTCAGAGGCCAACAGGCACCAGATCTCTCCAGAAGCTTCACAGCTGCGTACAGCTACCTGTATGTGACTCAGTACCTTTATGTCTCAGAGCCAGGGCTTGTGTGGGCCCTTTGCCATTCTTCCGCTAGCTAAGCTCACCAGGATTTTAGAGCTTGTATATCTATTTGGATTTTGTACTGAAGGAAATGGGATTGGACCAAAAGTCTAAGAAGTAACCTTAACATTTTTGATCCAAAATATGTAAGCCTGTGACAGCATGGTATCATAAGATATCATTTCTCCAGAAGGCAATCCAAATAAGGTTGGAAAGCCAATAAGAACGTTAAATTTAAAAATGCATACTTGTAATTCTTTTCATTCTTCTAGCATATGCAGTGTGGCATAGAGTCTTTTGAAATGGTATGTTAATTTCTGGCAGTAATTTTTCTACACGAGAAAAATTCTTCTTCCTAGCATTGTTTATTTTCCAAAAATATCTTCTTTGCTTCATCAGTCCTCCTGTGATCTCAAAAGTATCAATTGTACTAACATTTTGTGGGTTTTTTTTTCAGCCCTACTGACAAAGAGGTTTGGGGGTTTCGAATGCACTTGTGTCACATAATTTTCCTTCATATTACATTTCAGAAGAATAAATAATCTCTGCCTTTTAGGGCAGTATCTTCAATAACTTCATCCCAACAAAACTTGTCATTTAAGAATAAATATAACTACAGAATCAAAGCATTCTTCCTGCTGAATTTGCTTTTTTCAATTTTCAGAGACATCACCTTTTCTCAGAAAAAGAATGGAATTGGCTGAACTATAATAACTGCTCAACTTTCATGTGCAGGTTGATGAAAACCTGGTGGGTAGCCTTTACCTAAGATGTTCTGGTCATTACCTTTTTTTGTCTGGGATATTTCCTGTTATTTATTTGTTTTTCATGGTGAAAATTACAAAATATTAATTTAGTGCACACTGTGTATACTCCTCTGCAGAAGTATGTATGCTGCTGTATGCTCTGTAGCAGTTCTATACCCCTACTTTAAGTACTTCTAAGTTCCACTGGGTTCAGCATTTAGGACTTTTTTCTTTCATGCACCTTGTAGTTGCTGGTTCATGTTAAAAGCAACTTAAAAGACTGTGCTAGACAAAGGAATATGTGTAAAGGAGAATCACATCACTGCACTTTTACCTAGTTCTGGTCCTGAAAAGAAACCTCACATTTTTTCTGTATCCTCTTGGTCCTTGAAATCAGCTGGTTGAGCTATGTTCATTTTATAAATTATTGCACAGCTTACTGTACCAAAAACCACCATTATCAGCAGGTAAGTAGACCCAGCTACTCAGGCCCGCATTAAATGTTTAAGTTCCTTTATGGCAGAAAACTATTTTTAGTGAAATCAATAGAAGGAGAGTTCATAATGGGATCTTTGTCTTCTTTGAAATTCATTACTATCCATAAAGTTAGCTGGATTCAGTCTCTGATAAGGCTATCCCATAAATATCTGACAGGTAAAAGGAAATTTCTATCATTACAAAATTTGTAAAGGGCAGCCACAGAATCGTTGAAGACAGAAACAGAACAATAGTTGAAGCTTTCAGCTGCCTGGCAAAAAATTATTTTGTTGGTGAGACTGCCAAATCTAGCACTGGTTCACTAATAAAATGTAAGGTCAGTACAGTAACAGTGAACAAAATAATATGTCTTCACTCAAAATATGCTCTGAATATAAAACATAAATGAAGTGTTAGAAGTTAGTTGACACAGCAAAGCATGTTTTTCTCAGAAAACTTGCAAGTCCACATTCATACTGACAAGCTCTTACTGGTGTGACTACTCATATATATCCCTTCAACTTTACTATCAATCTCACCTTGAGTATACAGCTAATAGAAAGTTTTTTCTGGGCTGCTTATAACTTTTAAAGACACATTTTCACTGGACAAAATAAACTTATAAATGAGTACTCTGTTTTGGCAATAGCAGTTTTTCTGAGCAGGCACATTTTCACTTGGGCTTGGTTTCACATTTTAATCAAGTTGGTAACCTAACTGTGAGAGAAGCTTCCTCAACAAGTGTTAATGCTACTAAGAACAAAAGCTTTCTTTTAAAAGTTAAGAGTAAGGAAGGTACCTAACATGAAGGGAGTTATTTCAATGCTTTGAATAATTTATTTGAGGTTTACTCATATCACTCTGTCTGATTCACCCAGCTCAGATAAGAGAACACATCTCCTGCCCAGCACTTGCAAGCACTATTCAGATCTTTAGTGCAGTATACTGTGAATATTTTCCAAAGTTAATGAAGCATTCTTCTTTCATAGCAGAAAACTATTCTGGTACTAAGAAAAGGTAGATGCATTCGGTCACATTTTTAGAGCTTTCAGCTGAATCAATTGTTAAGTAAGCATAATCTGTATTTTTCATGCTCTTCTGGTTATTGTAGCTTAAAAGCCAACCAAGCCATTATAGTGTCTGGAGAAAATACACAGTGGAAAGCTCAAGGATGGTACCAGAAGCTGCTTTGTTTCTGAAGCAGGCTCAGAAACTGCAGTATGGTTCAATATATGTGACAAAAGACAAAGTTGCAGACTACAGCAGGCTGTATTCTTTTAGCTACAACTATAAAGGAATCTAAGTCACTTTGTTCCATTTTGACCTTGTGGAACCTATAGCATGCTGTCAGCCTACACCCAAGGCCAGCCTTTCATCTAAGTAAACCTAGATGCAGCAATGAGCCAAGTCAGGGTCATAACATAGGGGAGAAATTTAGGATTTGTGGTCCCACTTTGAGCCTCTCTCTGGGAGCACACAGAAGAGACCTCTCGTGTTAAATAGCACATACAAATGGGAGGAAAATAGGTGATGGTTAACATTAACATCTGTAAAGGTGTTACAATTATGGAATATTTCACACAGAACCATCAGCAAGTCATCTTACAACTACAAATCCTTCACAGATGGTTTTGAACTTCTGACACACCCACCAAAAAGCCCTTTGGTATACATATATCTGCAGGAGCTCCTAAGCAAGGGCAATTGGCATAGGCATTAGTGCTGAAATATGGCAGCCACCTCAGTTCTAAGCATGAATCACGTCACAGTGACAGCCTTGCAGCCAAAAGAGGGTAGTGATAGAAATAAACATAAGGTAAAAGTTACAAGAAGAAAAGCTCTTTTCTGACTGTGGAAAAACAAAAAGGGAAGGGAATTTTGACATCAATGAGGTAAAGACACTGGACGTTTGATAAGGTTGTTGTAAAGCAGAGACAATCAGAAGAGAGAGAGCTCTCCTAGAATGAAAGAAACTGTGCTCAACTCAGTTTGAGATTCAAACACTGATCAGGAGACTGCAGTTATGTCTACTATTTGGGACATAGCCTGTTCTCTGGGCCTGAAAACAAGTGGCACAACACATGGGCAAGCATGATCTAGGACAGAACAAGCCGGCACAGGCCAGGATTGTGCCAGGGAGCTTATGGGTAATCAGGCATCAGTGCTCAAATTGTGCCCTGGTGTGATGATTTTATTTCTCATAGAAGTAGTTTGTGGGATTATCTTAGAGAGTAGGAAGAACTCTACTGTGCTATGCCAGACAACATTAATGCTGTAACAGGCAGTACAACAACATAAGATAATTATGAAATGAACTTGCAAATTAAATCATAGCTTCAAGTGTCTGAAGTCTCATGGAAACAAATTCCTTTACCCTTGTGAAAAATAATCCCTTAAACTGGATGCTTTGCAAAAGGTTTATGTATGATGAAAAAAATTGAGGCATGTTGGTGGCATGCTCTTCTGGGAATGTATAAGAGCTGTGTCATTCAGATAAGTCACTGAGAACTGAGTCTGAATTCTCCAGCAGTTTACTAAACTAGAGAAGATTATCCCTTGTTGAGAAGATGAGTAATAATAAGTAAGAAAACTGAGAAGGCAGTAACAATCTTCTATCAGAGGGCAACCAAGACAAGCTTAAGAAGATTTTTATGAGTTTGTTTGTGGGCATATGGATGCTACTTCTGGAATTACAAGTGATGCATCAATAGAAGTCAGTTCACATTACTGTATCAACAGTGAAATTGATGAATGATACAGAACATCACAAGATGGCAATAACTACAAGCAAGATTTAAAGCCATTCAAAGCAAGACATATTACCTTTTTGGCCCATGGTGACTATTTGAAGTTTATCTAATCCTTGAGGGTCACATAAACCCAGAGCATATCTTAATTCCTGGTAATGCTAATTGATAGCTGTTACCTATGGGTGGGTAGGTAATGGCACTGTAAAGAGAACCCATCAGCTCTCTCTGTTGGAAAGGCTTAACTGATGTTGAGGATCATTGAAGGCTCGTTGATGTCAGTCTGTGTTCAGGAAAAGCTACAGCCACCCCAGCAGTATGCTGCTGTGCAAAGCTGGCAACATTTCCCTTTCAAAAGCTGCAGCTATTGCACAAAGATCAGCAGCACAAATGGTTATCACAGGTCAGGCAAGACTAAGGTAAAAGTTTGAAAATATACAAAGTTGTCATCATAATCATTAACTTCTCTTACATAAGTGTCAGCCAAACTTACCCAAGTCCTTCTAGGAACTAGTGAAAGAAATGTGTTAGTGTCATGAGACACACTGTTGGAGTGTTTCATTAGTTTTACTGATCTTCAGCATATTTCTTTCTGCAATTCAGTAAAACATGTTTCATTGTAATAGGGCTGTTCTGCTCACCAGTCTGTGACTGCTGCTGCTACTTCACCCAGATGGAGACCTAGAAGTTATACAACAGATCCTTGTAGGATGAGGGAGAGGATGACACTGCATCAATCCCGAATCATTCCTTGAATCCTGAAGAGATCTTTCCTTTTGTGAATCTAGCCAAATGCTACAAGTTGTTCACAATGGTAACCTAGTTAGTTCTTGCTTGTTTTAAAATGTCATACATGTATGTAGAGAGTGTTCATCAAAAATGTTACTAATTCCAGTATTGCCAACAATCTTCCTACTCTGAATACAAAAGTCAGACCTTCCTGTTTCTGGATGAACCTCAAAATTCTAGAATTTTTCTACACAGTCATACTTACATTAAGTATATTATATTACTTATAGAAATGATGGTGCTGCTTTAAAATATAACACTGTTTGTGAAGCTTGTCTCCATGGTTGTCTTCAGAACAAAGTCAAGCTTACACTAAAAACCCTTAGGAAGTCAATAAAGCTGCTTCCACTTCCATTATTTACCAACTTGTCTAAAATTAATCTGAGTGGAATTTACATGGATTAAGAAATGGAAGGGAATTAGTATGAATGAGAAATGAAACAAAGTAAAAAAGAATCACATGCTTGAAGAGAGATGCTAGCAAGAAGCAGTGTTGACTGAAGACAATGATCAAATTTGTCAACTATGAACCCATCAGATTTGTCATGGATGTATATACCTGGGCAAATAAACAGAAGCTTATCTGATTTTCAGAACTGTTGAGCATGAGAGCTAAACATAGTTGATATTTCAAAGAGATGAGAAAACATTTTTATTTGTCACCCAACTCTTTAAGTAATAGGAGCTCCTTCCTGATAAATTTACTATGTTTACATCATCAGACTTCCTCACACACAGTCCCCTAAGCACTACTCTGTTGCACCATCCTAAAGTAACTTCATTTAAACCACTTTGTATTTGAATACTTCCTTGGTTCCTTCATATTTATGGTAGTGTTGCATCTGTTCTTACTGGGTAAACATTGAGAAGGATTACTGACATGATAAACTGGGTGGTTGATCTTATGGCACTGTATATTGTAGTATATTTACTCACAGTGAGCACCCAGAGGTCTGTCTGTGTGGGAACTGAAGAAGGTAGATTTTAAGCACTAGCACTTTCAGTGAGACAAAAAGGAAGGAAAGGATATAATAAAAATCCTGGGGGAGGGAACAAACCAGAACAAAAAAAAAAACAACGAAACAAACAAAAAAACCAACCACATCTAATAACAACGAGAGAGCAACATTTCATTCCACTAGTTATCCAGAAATCTGATTTCCTTTGCTTTCTGTCAGGCACTTAACATTATTGCTGTCGTTAAGGGAACTTTATGAGAGTGATTAAAATAAAACTTCTTGGAGGAGAAGTGCCACAAGAGACTTCAGCATCACCCATGAAGTTATTTATCTACTGTGAAAACACAGGTCTCTTGCTTTATTAAACAGCAAGCTTCACTTGATGTCTCTGGCCAGATATTCCCCTGGCACAGTTCCATTGAAATGAATGGACCCATACTGATTTACGCAAGCTGAGAATCTAAACCTCTGAGTTTATTACAGCATCACTAAAAGGGGTGATTAATTGTAGAATGGCATCACAATAGGATAATAATGCTCAGAAACCTCTCCAGAGGGGAATAGAAATACACTCTGTCTTTATGCAGAGCATTTGTTTCATGCAGGCTGTCTTTCTTTCAGCTGTGGGAGTTTTTTTATTTTTAAATTATAGATGGTAATCTTGTTACCATCTCCAGTTCACCCTGCAAAACACACTAAAAGTTAGTGATAAACAATTGTTGGAATCCTGACTGTCACTGAGCTCCAGCTTCATAGTGATCTTGAAGTAGAGCATGCATTCTCCATTTGACAGTGTCCTGCAGAAGATGTGGTCTTACTGTCCTACAGGAAAGTTGAGCCTGGCCTCTGCGTGCAACTGCAGTCGCAACCTCTGCCCTGGCCCCAGGGATCAGCTGCCTATGCTGGCAGCCAGCTCTGATACAGCTCAGCTGCCTAAACTGGGATCAGACTGCTGGTTCCTGGCCCTGTTCCTAACCTGCTGACTTGACCTCAGACCTACCTTATCATGAGGGACTTGTATAGGGTGTGACCAGCCCTGTTTACCATCACTTGGCTGGACCTGTGCTCCTTGCTTGAGCACCACAGGACTGTGCCCTTGCTGTCAGCCTGGCACCTGGCCTGCCTTCCCTGGGGAATAGTCCACTTTTGTTGCTTCCTGTGAGGCTGAACTCTTAACTCCTGTACACATTCTGCTACTGGCAGCAGGAATAAGTGAAAGACCGTATGCTGCTCTTTTTCTAGAAACAAAGATGAAGAAATGTGCTTTAAAGGACCATTCATATTTAATACTAAATTTAGCAGGAAAGATGCCTCTTTTTTATTATTATTTTACTGGTTTTGCTACACAGAAATCTTCTCTTTACAAAGAGCTTATAATTTGAAGAAGCCAAGTGACAAGAAAAAATACATGCAGAGTTCCAAAGTCCAAGCAAAACACCTCTCTGTGTTTGTTAATTTTAATAATAAAAGTGAACATTAGCATGTTTCCCAAGCTAGAGACTTGTCAGCTGTCATGCAGAAGTGTGAGACATAGTCAAGGGTTCACACCAGCCTAGAGTCTTCTGCAGTCCCTGTAGCTGCCATGCAGTGTCCCGGTCTCCCCACCGAGACACCACATGTGAAGACAGAGGGGCAGAGGAGACCGGGCCCTATGTCTCAGGAAAGGTTGGACCTCTTTGCGAAGCGTCCCATGCAGAAGTTACAACAGAAGACATACTTACACCACATGCTCTCACACCATTGCCTCTGTCCAGTCACAAACTCAAACATAAGCTGAGCTGGTGCAGAGGTGTGGGAATATATCCATTGTAGGATCCACTTCATGGAGTCTGAGAAGCTAGGTGAGAGAAAAAGCAGAGATCTGAATCAAGCTATCCTTGATTGGCTCATTTCCTAGTTTTCTGCTTTGTGGCAGTTCTGGCTCAGGAAAGGAAAAATGAAAAAAAGAAAAGGTAATAAACTTAATACATGAGGCTCCAGTTCCAGCTGTGTAGTTTAGTTCTGAGAGGACAAAGCCCAAAGCCCACTTACAGGATTATAAATAGTCAATAGCAATGTGAAGTCAAAATGCTTTTAACAGACAACTCTTAGCAGAATGAAACTGTTAAAAGAACAAATTCACTTTTCACAGAGGGCTTTATTACAATGCTGTACACTCACCCTAGCAGCAGCACTAAACGTTACTAACCTGAAGAAATTAAGTGCAAGCCTGACATTTTGGTGTCAAGTTTCTCAGCATGAATATCTCACTGAAATGGCAGTGGATATGATACAAATTCATCCTAATACAGCTGCTGACATTAAATGGCTTAGAAGCATTTTGGGGGCCTAGGCTGGTGGCTAGCTTTCCATCAGAGGCACCAGATCCCACAACATGCCAGAACCAGAGCACTGCTGTTCAGCAGCTGATTAAGCATTTCAATCATGCCCAGCAGTTCTCTGAATTGTGGTCTTTTCAGTACATCATTTTTTTTTTCTCTCTCTAATTATATTGATCTTAGCAAATTGCAGTGTCCTTCTGTTGATTTTCAACTATGTCCAGCAAAAATTTGGGGTGTGAAAGGAAAAACAAGCTCACTGTGCTCCAGCAAGTTATTTCTACCATTAGACTTTTCATGGGACAAAACAGAGACTTCAGAGCTAAAAACATATGAAAATATTACAGTTGTTACCAAAATAAACAGAAGTTAAGTTTCTAAAGGAATATAGGCCTTACATTCATCAGTCAGGAAAAAAAAAAAAAGACCATTCAATTGTCTGGAGCACCAGCTCTGTAATTACATGCCCATTGGTTTTTAGTGTGTGAAGGGTGTAATTGCCTGTGCCCAGCTTTATCTTTGGGTCATCATAACGGACCATCCATACCACATGCCAGCACCTGCCATCTGCAGGCTGTCCTCCCACACCAGAGACCTGAATGCTAGCCCACTCTGCTTCCTAAATCACATCTTAATAAGGCAGAGAGCTACTGAAATCTGCTCCATTAATTAGGGGCTGTCATACAACCTCAGTAATGCTAGTCCTATCCTGTTTCTTCTCCATGTATATAAGCTATATGTATGTGTGTATGTGTGTGTGTGTGTGTATGTATGTATGTATGTATATGTAGCTCCCCTAGACTTCCATTTTACACAAAATTTCAGTAATTTTATTGACAAATCATGCTAGAGGTAGCATAACTGCAGTGGTGTAAATGCATTGAGATCAATCCAGACAAATGTTATCAGTAATCTTATTCACGGTGGGAAGAAGAGGACGAGCACTTGGGTGTTTGGGGAGTATGTTTCTGTTCCTGCTTCTCTGAACTTCTTATTTTAGTGAAGGATTTTCTAATAGGAAATACTTAAGCAGCTCTGGGAGGCAAAAACGAAGCCCATGGTGAATGCTTTAAGAAGCCAGCCAGCACCAAGAGTATTTTAAAGGACATTTGAAAGCTTGAACATTCATTCAATAACGTACGTGCTACACAAAACCATCTGCTGCCCTTGTGGATGTAGCTCCCACGTAGTAGGAAATACCTGGCTCATCACTGCAGGTAAATACCTTGGCTTTAGAGAAGGGCACAACACAAATATGCATCTTTCTCCAGTATTCTTTTCTTGTTACATCTGAGATGCTCCTAGTTCAGTGCTTTTGGTTCAGTCTTTGTTAAGAGTAATCCAGACAGCTATTTGACTATTTCATAAACCTTTTTTTCACCAGTCAGTCATGACAATATATAACAAAAGTTTATTCTTCTGTTTCTTTGTTGTGGGAAAATTGATAGATGTTCACACAACTGGGGTTAACCCAGAATTTAGGAGGCAATTTACTCTTACATTTTCTGAGCTCTTTATTATGTATTAAAGAAAACAAAAGGATACAGTCCATAGTCATTTCTGTTTAGCTATTTAGCTAGGTATGTTTACCCCTTATCCCAAGAATTTTAGGTATATACAAAGGGCATAATAATTGACACAACAGTAAGAAGCTTGAAATGAGATGTCTAGGGGCATAGCACATAACTTTAATTTCATTGTGTTTGGAAATCCCCTTTCTCTGCATCTCAGTAGATACTTTGGCAGGATTTATTAAAGGGGATTTACCAGCTTAAAAACTTAATTTAAAATCCGTTCAGGTAGTTGTCACCCTCACTAAAAATCAATGGACCAAATCTCATACATCTCAAATATATCACCAGAATTCCACTCAAATCAAAGAGCTGACTTAATGTAAGTGAGGAAGGCATTTGCCCAGTGGGAACATTCATTCAAGTAATCACTGCAGGCTTGTGCCTATCCTTGTTAAGATTCATCAGTCATTTCAACAATGTCAGATTAATTAATTTATTTCCTCTCAATAATTTTTCCCATCATTGAAAGAATTCCATGAAATAAGTAAGAAAAAAAACTACTGCAAATCATTAACCTGTAAAAAAAGGGTCTCTTAATTTCTTTCCCTCCTCATCATCAAGCTGACAGCTGTGAATTAAGCAAGACTACAAGTTTTAGACTGTGTCTTAAACTTGGTGTCCGTGAAGGGCTTTGGAGGCTAAGGAGCCAAGCATCTAGGGAAATGCCATGGTAAAAGGTAGTAAAGCAAGGCCACCAGTGGAGGAGTGGAGAGACACAATCACAAAGACTGCAATTCTGGCAACCTCTGAACTGCTTCTCCAAGCTTCTTCATGATGAATGGAGGAGAATTATGTAGCAGATAAAGCAGAAACCGAACTTAAGCTCTCTGAAACTGCAACCCCCAGGGGAACTTCTTGATCCATCGTATACCTCCCCACCTCTGGCTCCAGTGTCCATATTTTTCAAAGAGGTATTTTAAAAGTAGACTGCAGTGAAGGGAAACACAAATACCATTTAAAGACTGGAAAAATGCCTGTGTTGGAGCTTGGTCTATTTATCTTATCAGAAAAGAAGATTGAGACATAACTAGATTAAGGTGTATAAGTGCTTTCATGAGTAAAAAGTATTGGGTACTAAAGGGGACTCTAATCCATCAGAGAAATGCATAACGTGAGCCAATTGACTGGAAGCAGAAGCCAAACAATTTAAACTAGAAATTAAGCACAGCATTTGAACAGTGACAGTGAATAGCTACTGGAACAGACTAGAGGGGAAAATGATAGATTCTGACCATACTCAGATTTTCAAGTTAGGACTAGATGCTATGCTAGAAAAAAGGTTTTAGTTAAAGTATGAAACTAAATGCATCATCACAGACTGATATATAAAATAATAACAAATATTAAAAAATAAAGACAATGCAAAAGGCATTAAAACTCGCATGGGAAGCCCTGGCCCTCTTGAAGTTACTTGCAGATTTGAGGGAACTGGACTTTCAAACCACTTTGTAGTTCAGCTTAAACCTAAATCCACCCTAGGCACAGTGAAATATTCAGTTATATTTGACTTGAAAACTTGTGTCAAAAGAACTATAATGGTCATTCCAGATTTATTTATTTTCTCCTTTCTCTGTGTAGTGTTTGAAAATCACATTGTAGTGTTTGAAAATCACATTGAAATATCAGATGGAAAAATTTCTTGACTTTTTGCCCATTTTATAATATCTTTAATATATTTCCCATGCGGGGGATTAAATTCTGCTAACAGACATTTTTTAAAATCTGTAAAAAATTGTACAAAGGAGAATGAAATTTGATCTTTATTCCTAATATTACAGTTGAGTTCAGATGTCTTTTTCAACTAAATTGAGGTTAAGAATTTCTTTGTTCTCAGAAAAAAGAGAAAAAAACACATAAAAATGGAGGCAAGTTTTATGAATTAAAATGTATTGATAGTAAATAAGTATTTAAATGATTTTGTGTGGAAAAACATCAATTCTGTGACTTGCAATGTCCCTTAACTGTTTTATTGAAACTCAAACCAGGGGTGGGGGGGTTATCCCCAGTACACTATTTAATAGTTTTAGAGCTCTGTTAAATAATTTCCAACTCACTAATTTTGGTTTGCTTTGGTGTAATGTGTTGTGGGGAAGGCAAAGACAACTGAGTGGAACAGTGTGATTTAGCATCACCTTTTTCTGCTCTCTCCCTGCATGCACACACTCTTGCACTGGTACATATCGGAAAGGTTTTTCCCCACCTTCTCTTCGAAGAGGGCAAATGGACAGGAAGCCATCAGAAAACCATGATCTCCATGCATTTGACAGAGAAGACCTCTCCTACCCTGGCCCAAATTTGATCCCCTTATACTAGGATGCCAGTGCCTTCCTTTTAGAGGAAAAACTGCAGAAGGTGGGAGGTATTATTCCTTGATTCAACTGGCCACAACACTTTCCTCCCTCTAGCTCTGGGCTTCCTAAACAAGAATTACTTACCCATCATTTCTACAACTACTCCTAACTGACTACTTCTGTGCCTTTTCACTCAAGAACTATGTCAATTATGTGGAGCTTAGCAAAACCAGCAGCAGTTTCCATTTCAGTTTCTTGCAAGCCATCTGAAATCTCTCTTCCCATGGAAATGTTTTTATACAGACAAGTGACAAACATCACATGGAAGAAAGAGACACTTTGCCTTGGTTTCCCATTGTGTAATGGCTTCCTGCATTTGCAGTACTTTCTTTATATCAAACTAATTATTTTGATAGATCATCTCCTTATTCAGGGACTTTTTTCAATATTTCTCCAAGTTATCCCTTTGTCTCAGGTACAAAGGACAGTATTGTTTGAGTCCTCAAATGGACAATATACTTTAGAAAACATTTCACATAGGAAAGAGAAAGTTGACAATGAGCTATGTAAAAGTTCAAAAGTACCTACAAGGAGAAGAGGTTAGAAAGAATGACACTTTCCTTCTGTTTACAATACAGGATAAGGACGTGGGTGTGATAAAACTTAGATAATGTTCTTTCCAGTTAAAAAACAAACAAACAAACAAAACAAAAAAATCACCAAAACATAAAAGTTAAGAATCTGCAAGAAGAATACAAATTAACAGACAAAATAGAGTTAAAGTCAATTCCAACCTATAGTGACAACTGGAAGATTATGGAGGGCATCCATCTGCACAGCTGTAAAACGCCAAAATAAATGGGCTATAAATCTCTTGCCTTTATTTTTCCAGCATCATATGATTATGATTCTCTAAAGTACATGGAAAAATAAATATAGGTAGAAAATATCCTTATATTGTTAAACTTGGTAGTAGTTTTAATGCTAGTACAGTCCTGAAAGAAAAGTACAAAAAGGGAATTGAAGTCGTTGTCAGTGACAAGCAGTACCAGGGCTGCTGGAGATAGAGTTGATGCTTGCCAGTCCATGAGACAGAAAAATCAACAGAGCAATGCAGTCTCATCTTTATTGCATTCTACTGTGAAGGTGGACAGCTATAATCCCCTACACATCTCATGTAAATCCAAGCCCATCTGGCAACACCAAAGGAAATAGCTCCCTTTCCAAAAACATAAACCTTAAAACTTGCCAAATGAAGGCCATATCAGAATAAAACTTGAACGCTGTTGACTGTACAAGTCATGTTGATCACGGAAAAGATGCATTGCTGAAGCACAATCCAAGTACGATGAAAGTTAAAGCAGCTAAACATTTCTGTACCTGGAATAACAGTATACACCTATAAGTTTTAGATAAAAAAATAAGGAAAACTGTAAACCTGCAGTAACAGGAGTACCAGTGCCAACAAGACCATTCAATACGTAAACAAACCTATCAAACCTTTAAGAAAACCAAAGTGAAACACACTGACTACATAAAGGCAGCTTCACAAGTCACTTTGCAAGTCACTGAAGGAACTCCTTTGAGAAAGCAAGAGCACTGAGACCAATTTGGCAGAACTGTACTCAAGAGAAAACCAAAGTATCTGCCATTGACACTGAGGGTCACACAGACCTTGACAGTTAAATAAATTTATGAGGACATATTTCACAGACATGTAATTCCAGTACCACTGAGATTTTACCCATGATTTTGAAGACAGTAATATTAGTGTTAGAAATGAAGTGCAAGAAAATTATGCTTCCTAAGAAAAACATCTAAACATCTGAAATCCTAAGTAGAAACACAGCATAGCAGACACATGTGAATGCACATCATAGAAATAGTCAAGATCCCTGCTCTCCACAACTGCCTGAAGGACACAGAGAAGACAGACAGAAGTGTGTAGTAATAGGATGAGAAGCAATGATCACAAGATTGTAACACTTTCCTGTAGCTGAAATTGAGGAGTCAGAACAGATCGTTGGTAAAACAGTTCCTTCTAATCTTCAGTGCTGCAAATGACAAAAAAATAAAATCATTCAGATCCTTCCACAATAAAAACAGTTCACTTAAGGCTCAGAAATTTCAGTCTGATGATATAAGCCAAGGCAAATGGTTCCACCTCAAAAAAATGCAAACAACAGTTACTTAAGAAAAGCCAAAGTACTCAAAAACTTACATCATAGAAAACACACAATGGGGAGAAGCTGCAGCTGAGAATGCCCACTTTCATCCCTATAGCCCTGAGAACCACCTGTCACACAAGGAAAAGACAATTCAGTTTTTGCAACACACAGACCACTTGAAATCCTTACCCCATGGTAGAAATGGAAATGTTGACTATAGCCTGACTATATTTACAGCTAATGCTTTCCCAGTGTTGCAGGTGGGCATGCCAAAGAGCCACCAGCAGTGACAGCCACCAGAGCCAATGCAGCACTAGCCCATTTGGTCACTCTTCTTATGTCCTTATGTAAGAAGAAATGCTAAATATGACATTCAAACTGCAGAATGTTGCAGAAATATCTGTAACTACATTCTCAGATTCTCTGAATAACATTTTTCCTGCACAGTTAGGTAATTTCATTTGAAGGGCCTTGGGAGTGATATTAGGATGCCCTTTCTTTCTCTCTCTGTCTCTACTTCTGTGTATTCTAGGCTGACCTTCTGTGACTTGAGCATGTTTTGGGAAAGCCTTGCTAGAATGTTTGTCTCATTTTACCTTAATGTGAATCTTAATTTGGGAAAACAAACCTAAACATAAACAAATAAGAAAAAATATTTTTTTAACAATAAGATTATGAATACACATACACAGTGTCAAGTCTATTCACATTGCTCCCCTATTATGAGTCATGCTAAAGCACTCTCCTCAAAGCATGTTTTCCTAAAACTAACTTTGATGAAATCTCTGTGAGCTGTCTGGAGAGCAGCCTTAGTGATTTCCAGAGACATGAACCATGTTAATTTACAGGTCACTTAACCAAAATACTTTTGATTTTCAAAATGTGCAGGCTGCTCTTGCTGAAGGATCTCTTGGCATGAGAATGCATATTTAAGGTGTATTAAATATGCTAGTTATACAGAAGAGAACAATGTAATTGTTATTTTCATACATGAATGCACAGAGGTGGTTATGAATTTAATTCTCCATAGCATAGCTATCAGCTAGGATTTTGCATATAAAATTTGACCCAAAACATTAAGATCAATTTATTTTCTATTTCAGAGTAGGAAGCTTTCTTAAGCCATCATCAAATATTCTAATATATTATAAATAGCACTGTTAAAAAACAATTTGAACTTTCCTTGTGAATCTTACAGGCTGGGTTAGATAAACGAAGATTTCAAAATACTTTTTGCTTTCCACTGTCAAGCACTCTTTTCAAATGACAATAAGTAACACATTCAGTTTCCTCCTGTAGCAATCTGTGGTAGACAGGATGATATATTGCCTGTCAGCAATACACTTTCTGTCACAGTCTTTGGGCAAGCATCATTTTCATGAAGCCATCGAGAAGGAAGACTTGGTACTCCTAGACAGCTCCAGGCTATGCCATCTGGTGGGACAGTGACCAAGGCCACAATATAGCTAAAGGAGTAAGGAAGAAGAGGAAGGTCATTGAAGTAGGTTTTCACCAGTTAACAGTAATTTTGCATTCTCACTTAAAATTCCAACCAATCTGGTTTTGTGCTATGAAGGACCCAGAGCCTGAAATACAAGCTTCAAAACTATGAGTTTGTAGATCTTAATACGAGAACTAAAAATAAACAAGATGCTGCTTTGTCACAGACCAGGTCTGTATGCTAAGAGCAATGGGATTTTACTTTGCTCATGCCAAAGAAGGTTGCTGCATTTTAAGTAACTTTATCAAATGATGTTAATCAGCAGGTGGCTGTTTCCCTTCATAAACTGTTTGAGCTTGTGCAGATTTGCCCTTGTATCTGAATGTCACCAAGGATATTCTCTAGGAATTAGTCTGTATGGCTATTTGTGATGGTTTGAAACTGTCTTTTTAATTTTTCCTTGCAAAGTTCAGAACAGAGAAAGTGAAAGAATGTAAATAAGTCACTATTGGGTGTAAGAAAGCAAAATAACGATTGTTCTAAACACTTCCATTGGATAGATAGAAATGTTTAAGAACTATTACCCAAAACAAAGTAGGCACTCTGCACATTCTGCGTTCGGCAGTGGGGGCAGTTGCTGGGCTGTCTGGCTGCTGTTTCTTCTTCTCTTCTGGCTGAAGATAACACGTACTGACCTTGGCAGCTAAGTTAACAACTTTCTGCTTAACTAACTCTGCTTCTCTGTCCAGGGGGGTCTGGGGGGGAAGCTCCTGGGAGAGGGAGGCCCCTTTGGGAGGGTCCCCTTGGGGGGAAGCAAAGGGAGATCGATTGTGCTTTTTTTCTGTTGATTGTATATATTTGTGAATTTTGTATATTTGTACATATTCATTGCATTTCACTGTAGATTTTAGACTCTGCTTGTAAATACAGCTTTTCATTTGCTTCCAGACTGAGCTAGCCTGGTTATTGTTGGTGGGGGGGGAATTTCAGCTCACACCGACACACTTTTTATTTTTGGCGCCCAACGTGGGGCTCGATTGCTTGTGATTTATTTCTGCTCAGATTAGGAAGCAAATTGAAGCTGTTTTGGATTTTGAGTAATTTTATTTCATCTATTATCAGTGTGATTGTTTACAGATGGGCCATTTCTTGCATGATAGACAAGATTGTGAGATATGTGGCATATAAGTCGTTTCTTTGGGTTAAGAACAAGTTACTGAATGTTGGTGAATTCTGTTGTGGTCTTATTGGGCTAAGAAGCTATGGTAACTCAACTATGGATCTGCTAGCAGACACATATGAGTTTGTTACTCCTCTTACAACTACAGAGGGTCTTTGGAACCAGTGGTACCTTAGATATCTTGTACTAGCCTTAATCTTAATTTTGTTGCTTCTTGGAATAATCATATGGCTACTGATAGCACTGTGTCAAGAAAGACATAAGGCTACTTGCTCTTCCAACTCTGCTGTGAATGTGAAAACCAAGCCAGTAAATTTGGTGGCCACTGTAACCAGAAAGCGCAAAGGAGCTGCAGGAGGAGATGCAGATGCTGCAGGAGATGGTGCAGATGGAGATGAGGGTCCTTCTACTCAGGGTCCCTCTCTTAAGAAAGATCCTTCTGATGAGGAAGAGAGGGTTAGCCTTAAAACTCTGGTAGACCTCTTGAGACCCCACATGGATGATGGAGATGTAGGTCAGGATGTAGACCCTAGTAGATTAGCAGCTGCTGGTAGTGCCTCTGAACTCAAAGAAATTCAACGGAGGATTAAAATAGGATTATGGGGACAGCGACCTCAGGATGATGATGATGATGAGGATGATGAGGATGACATACAGTCAGCTAATGCACCCAGACAGGAAATTAGACATGTGAGGAAGGATTACATCAGAGGAGATAATGAGCCAGTCCTGTCTTGGCTAGCCAGGTGTTTTGATATGGGAGCCCCAGCATTGGTGGTAGGTGACAAGTCGGCCTCTCAGTTGGGGATGCTCTCAAAGGACACAGGCATAGACAGGCACCTAGGCAAGTGCATTGGTAAAGTTTCTCTGTGGGCACGCCTCCTACTGGCAGTCTCGCTGAGGTACCCCAGCAGAGATGATTTACCATGGAACCCTAAGCCTTGGACCACAATAGCTGAGGGAATCAAGCATCTGAGAGAGTTTGCTGTGAGAGAAGTAATGTATGGAGATCATAAGACTCTGAATCCTGATGAAATTCCTGTTGGAACAGGCCTTGCCAAAAAGCTCATTAAGCTTGCTCCTCCTAATTATGCCACTATTCTGGCAAGCAGGATTGTGGCAAGAAATTATGGTGGAGTGCCTCCCACTGTTGGCTATTTCACTGACCAAATGAGGCAGTTGGAGGATAGTCTTGCACGTACTTCTTTGGTTTCAGCCATTGAAACTCTGTCTGGAAAGATGGAGAATTGCATGAAAGAGCTGAAGGAGGAACTTAAAACCTCCATATCCAACTTGATGAAGGGGGATGATTCTAATTCCTCTTCCTCCAGATGGATACAAGTTTCAGCTGTCAGAAACAGACGTGCTCCAAGAAGGCCATTCCAGAATAGGTTAAACCAAAACAGACAGCAGAGGCAATCACGTGGCAGTATCTGGATAACTCTGCGTGATCAGTTTGGTGAGAACATGAACAGATGGGATGGTCAACCAACTTCTGATCTTTTCAAGAGGTTACGGGAGCTGCAGAGGGGCAGATCCCGAGGTAGCAATACCAGGAGGGTAGCTGTCGCTTCCTCAGTTTCCCAGAACAACTCTGATAGCTCCAACAGTGATCCTAATTCTGGTGCTGGACATTGTGCCAGCTGTACATGTGGAGGTAATCCCCACCATTAGGGGTGCCTTGCCTTCCACCAGGGGGAGGTAAGGGATAATGGAGATAACAGAATCTATTGGGATGTGTACATCCAGTGGCCTGGCACTTCAAAATTTCAGAAGTACAGGGCCTTGGTTGACACAGGAGCTCAGTGCACCATCATACCATCAAATTATCAAGGGGGAGAATCTATAACTATTCAGGGAGTCACTGGTGGATCTCAAGAGTTGTTTAAGATAGAGGTTGACATAAGTTTAACTGGGAAGCAGTGGAAGAAACATACTATTGTAACAGGTCCTAATGCACCTTGTATTTTGGGAATTGACTTTCTGAGAGAAGGGCGTTTTAAAGACCCTAAGGGTTACAAATGGGCTTTTGGAATAGCAACTGTAGAAATTGATGGAGGAAAATTGAAGTTGTCCATTAGACCTGAGCTTTCAGATGAATCTGCAGTTGTGGGACAACATGAGATAGAGGATGTAAAGCTGCCGGTTGCTTCTCAAACTGTGCATCACAGACAATACAGAACCAACCGTGACTCTTTGGTGCCCATTCAAAACTTGATTCGTCAGTTGGAGAGTCAGAAGGTCATCAGCAAAACTCATTCACCTTTCAACAGTCCAATCTGGCCTGTGAGAAAGCAGAATGGAGAGTGGCGTCTGACAGTTGATTTCCGTGCCTTGAATGAAGTAACTCCACCCATGAGTGCAGCTGTACCAGACATGATGGAACTCCAATATGAGCTGGAATCCAAGCAGGCCAAATGGTATGCTACCATAGACATTGCTAATGCTTTCTTCTCTATTCCCATAGCAGAGGAATGCAGGCCTCAGTTTGCTTTCACCTGGAGAGGCATTCAGTACACATTCAATCGTTTGCCCCAGGGGTGGATTCACAGTTCAACCATCTGCCATGCAGTGATCCATGATGCTTTGGAGAAAGGTGGAGCTCCAGAACACATTCAGTTCATCGATGACATCATCGTCTGGGGTGAGGACTGCTGAAGAAGTCTTCGAGAAAGGTAACAAAATCATTGACATTCTCTTGCAAGCTGGTTTCGCTATCAAGCGAGACAAGGTGAAAGGACCTGCCAGAGGAAATCCAGTTTCTGGGAGTGCGGTGGCAAGATGGTCGCCGTCACATCCCAATGGATGTGATAAACAGAGTCTCCACCATGGCAAATCCCATCAACAAGAAAGAAACTCTGCGCTTCCTAGGCATAGTGGGATTTTGGAGACTGCACATTCCTGGATACAGTCAGATTGTGAAACCTCTCTATGATGTGACTCGAAAGAGAAACAGTTTCCAATGGGGTCCTGAGCAACAAGCAGCCTTTGACCAGATCAAGCGAGAGGTAGTCCAAGCGATGGGTCTGGGACCTGTCCGAACTGGTCCAGACATTAAGAACATTCTGTACACGGCCGCGAGTGACAATGGTCCAACCTGGTGCTTATGGCAAAGAGCTCCAGGGGAGACACGAGGACGTCCTCTTGGTTTCTGGGGTCGTGGCTACAGAGGCTCAGAGGCAAACTACACTCCAACAGAGAAAGAGATTTTAGCTGCTTATGAAGGAGTGAAAGCTGCTTCTGAAGTGATTGGAACTGAGTCACAACTTCTTCTAGCTCCTAGATTGCCAGTTCTGAATTGGATGTTCAAAGGCAAAGGTTCTTCACCACATCATGCAACAGATGCTACCTGGTCTAAGTGGATGGCTCTGATAACACAGAGAGCTCGAATGGGAAATCTCGAAAGGCCTGGTTTGGTGGAGGTGATCACAAACTGGCCAGAAGGCACAAGCTGTGCTAAACCTCCAGAGGAGAGAGTAACTCGTGCTGAGGAAGCTCCTCCTTACAGTGATCTGTCTGATGATGAAAAGAGATATGCTTTGTTCACAGACGGTTCCTGTCGTCTTGTTGGGAACAAGCGGAGATGGAAATCTGCAGTGTGGAGCCCAACGCGCAGAGTTGCAGAAGCGAGAGATGGAGAAGGAGAATCCAGTCAATTCGCAGAGGTAAAAGCTGTCCAGCTAGCTCTTAACATAGCTGAACGTGAGAGATGGCCAAAGCTTTATCTCTACACCGACTCGTGGATGGTAGCCAATGCCTTGTGGGGTTGGCTGAAAGACTGGAAGAAGAATGGCTGGCAGAGGAAAGGAAAGCCAATCTGGGCTGCAGATCTGTGGCAAGACATTGCTGCTCGCATTGAGAGAATCCCAGTGAAAGTGAGACACATCGATGCTCACATTCCTAAGAGCAAAGCTACTGAGGAACAACAACACAACCATCAGGCAGATCTAGCTGCAAGAGTTTCCCAGGTGGACACAAACTCTGATCCTGATCCTGATCTTGACTGGCAACACCGAGGTGAGCTGTTCTTAGCTCGGTGGGCCCATGACTCGTCAGGACATCAAGGCAGAGATGCAACCTACCAATGGGCTCGTGACAGATCCATTGACATTTCCATGGATGCTATCACACAAGTCATCCATGACTGTGACATTTGTGCTGCTATTAAGCAGGCAAAGCGGATCAAGCCCTTGTGGTACGGTGACCGATGGTCCAAGTACAAGTATGGTGAAGCCTGGCAGATTGACTACATCACTCTACCTCGTTCTCCATCTGGTAAGCAGTATGTGCTGACTATGGTAGAGGCAAGCACTGGATGGCTGGAAACTTATCCAGTTCCTCATGCAACTGCACGTAACACCATTCTTGGTCTGGAGAGACAAATCCTGTGGAGACACGGAACTCCAGAGAGGATTGAGTCAGACAACGGAACTCATTTCAAGAACAATCTTGTAAAAAACTGGGCCAAAGAGCACGGCATCGAGTGGATATTCCACATTCCCTACTATGCACCAGCTGCAGGGAAGATCGAACGCTACAACGGTTTGCTGAAAACCACTCTCAAAGCCATGGGGGGTGGATCTTTGAAAAACTGGGAGAAACATTTAGCACAAGCAACCTGGTTGGTGAATAGTAGAGGTTCAGTGAATCGAGCTGGACCTGCCCAATCAGATTTGTTGCGAAAGGAAGAAGGTGATAGAGTTCCTGTTATCAGAGAAAAGAATCTGTTAGGCAAAACTGTTTGGGTATTTTCTCCTTCAGGAGAGGCCAAACCTGTCCGAGGGGTGGTTTCTGCTGAAGGTCCTGGTCACACCTATTGGGTGATGCAAGAAAATGGTGAAATTCAGTGTATTCCACAAAGAAATCTAACTTTGACTGAGAGAGGTTAAATTCAGAGTGTTGCGCAGATACAGCATCGCGCCCAAGAGGAGAGTTCATGAGATCTACGGTGCACGAACCCTGAGAGCCCTGAGTCACCTGAGAGTCCCTGTTCCTTTCTTCGCTCCATCTGCGAGGAAACAAGCTGTTTGCTGTTTTTCCTGTGATTTGACTCTTTTGAATCATCTACATCTGAAATAGCCAGAATGGACTATGGTCTTTATTCACCTATTGTTGTAGATATTATTTTAGATTAGATAAATGATAGTAGCAGCCAATGGAATTGTTTAGAAGGGGTGGACTGTGATGGTTTGAAACTGTCTTTTTAATTTTTCCTTGCAAAGTTCAGAACAGAGAAAGTGAAAGAATGTAAATAAGTCACTATTGGGTGTAAGAAAGCAAAATAACGATTGTTCTAAACACTTCCATTGGATAGATAGAAATGTTTAAGAACTATTACCCAAAACAAAGTAGGCACTCTGCACATTCTGCGTTCGGCAGTGGGGGCAGTTGCTGGGCTGTCTGGCTGCTGTTTCTTCTTCTCTTCTGGCTGAAGATAACACGTACTGACCTTGGCAGCTAAGTTAACAACTTTCTGCTTAACTAACTCTGCTTCTCTGTCCAGGGGGGTCTGGGGGGGAAGCTCCTGGGAGAGGGAGGCCCCTTTGGGAGGGTCCCCTTGGGGGGAAGCAAAGGGAGATCGATTGTGCTTTTTTTCTGTTGATTGTATATATTTGTGAATGTTGTGAATTTTTGTATATTTGTACATATTCATTGCATTTCACTGTAGATTTTAGACTCTGCTTGTAAATACAGCTTTTCATTTGCTTCCAGACTGAGCTAGCCTGGTTATTGTCGGTGGGGGGGGAATTTCAGCTCACACCGACACACTATTGCTCCTCATCCTCCTTCTAAATTTACTTCTGGCGAGTGCCTTGGAGAAATTGTACAACTACAAAAGGTTGGGTTGTGCAGCAGTGAAAAGAAACAGATGTTATTTATTTATTAAAACAAATTTCCAGATGGTTCAGGATTACCACATTGTGCAAACAATCAGCTTAAATGACTGCTTGCTTTTATTGTCATTAGCCTCCAGTTTCCTCCTGCCATCACCCTCTAGTATGCATTATTGTCCCTTGCTTCAGCTCGTGTCCAAGCATTATATATTATTTGAGATATGAACTCTGTCTACTGGTAACACTTATAGAAGCCCAAAAATGGTAAAATAAAGGTGGTTACAATGGATCACCAAATCAGAATAAATCTATCCCTATATCTAGAAATATAACACGCCAACCAATATGACAATATGCACCTATTAGTTTTGAAATTGCTTAGGAATGAAGTAGCTATGCTTTTAACAAAACTGTAATTTCCTATAAATATCTAACCCTAAAAAGCAGGAAAAAGTCAAGTTAATGTATTAGTCACAGCCTGTTGTTCACAGCATGTTTCCACACAGCAACAGCTTCTGAATCTCCAGAAGGTATTTTCTTCTGACTCCAGCTGATAATGAAACACACTACACACACAACACATTCATCTCCCTCATAGAATAGCACAAAAACTTACCTACGACCTCAGCAAAATAACAAGTACTCATCCTTGAGATGTTTGCCAAGATTAGTTGTGCAGCACATCACACCTATTGCAGTACAAGACCCCAGCTGATGTTTTGTATTGTAGTGTGAAGACAACTGCCGTGTAGTTAGTGTTCATGGAAGATATAAAGATTCAGCACCTTTTCAAGTGCAAATCCAGAAGGAAACTGAGTGTAACAAGCTCCCTGACTGCTTCTTGCATCCCCAGTTTCCCCATCAGATATAAACCACCCACAGCTCAGTCAGGTTCACACTGTTCTAATGAGAGTCTGAACGTCAGTATCTCACACACCTCAGTGGTGCATGCAATGTTAGAACCTCCTTAGAAGGCCCAGCTTCTTCAACACTGAGTTCATGAGATGATTTAAGGACTTAAGGACTAATCATATAGATGGTGCTAGACTTACTCACTCCAATCACCTCTGGTGAGGGCAGTATTCAAGAACCTTCGTAATGCCTATACTTGGATATGATTATGGATGTAGTATGAATTTAGGACTGAATGTGACCAGCATTCATGATGTTGCATTGATCTGCCCAATCCTATCCATTGTGTTTTTACAGCTGTAAGACGTTGCTTCAGAGTAGTGCCTCCATAGTCTGCCTTGGCACATTTGATTACTACTAACTACTTTCTCTGAAAACCACTTCAGGTATTCCTATACCCTGGTGAGGTACGTGCTTTTGAAGCACACAATAATAAATTGCTCAACCTTCTTAATATTTTAATAAGGTGAAAATTGTCTCTGAAGATATTTTTCAGTGTTGAGAATTTTATCCTATTATTCAAGATAATGATATAGAGAACATCTAGTGTTTATTTTCTACCACTGCTTTAAGTAGTGGAAGAAAAGTTTATGAGTCAGATGAGCTACTTCAAGCAAGCAATTACAGATGGGATTCTGCCCCTATTATTAAAGACACCAATTATCTCACATATAAACTGCCATGAGGAACAAATGAAGAACTGGGAAGGATTTATTTTACGCATGCATTTGTGTAAGTCATTCTGGGCTTACACCTGAGTAATAGTGTCCTGGTTACTCTAAAACAAGGATAAACCAGCTCATTAGTGGCACTGGAGCACTCAGTTTCTGAAACACAACTGCATCTATATGTGATGCCAAAAAAATGTGAAAATATCCTCAAAAAATGTGAAAGTATCCTCAGTGGGAGCAGAATGTTAACTTATTTCCACATAGTCAGACAGCCTAGAGATATAAAGTGTGAAAAATAGATAGTGTGTTGTCCAGGAAATGCATGGCCAATTCAGCATATTCATCATTCAGGTCATTGTAAAAAGAAATGAAAGAGACTATCGGTAGTACTCCTGTCTTTAGCTCTGGAGGATACTTCCTCACAGAAAGAGTTTCCATTTCTTATATTCACCCATTAATCATAGTCATGCCTGAGGGCTCAAAAGGAAGCATCAATGAACATGAAAGGGTTCAAGCAGACCTTGTCAGACAAGAGACCAAAAGAGACTTACCGGTTGCGTGTTGGAGATGCTCAGAATTCCTTCATTTTCTTCCTCTCTGTACAACTTTGACCTCTTGAAATATGTACTTGATATGAAGTAGTGCACTCCTTTTTGATATGTGGGCTTTGTATTTCCACAGGCCATTTTATATGTAAGTATTTGAGATAGCTGAATCACTCCCAGCCTACACTGTACATTTCAAAGGGACTATAAGCACAGAGAAAGAAAATTACAACGTTCAGCTTTATTGGAAGAGCTGTATCTGGCTCTAGTTAGTTAAGTAAGTGAATAAATGAATGTACAAACAACTGGAAATGGCACTTCAGTTATTTTTGCTAGCCTGGAAGCTGTTAATCTTGTAATTAAAGGGTTTGAGATTTGAAATTCTATTACAGTATTTCTGACAATGAAATATCTCCATAACAGCTCTGGGACTGGAAGTAAGACAGGTGAGAACCATCTTGATCATTTTCCCTCCAGCCAGAGAGATTCAACCTGGGACCAGTGTGCCCTCAAGCACTCATTGCAAGTAATTACTCTTCAGAAGGAACACAGCCAGATAAATGTTACAGCATTACTACTATTACTTTTTCGGATGAAGTAATAAATATTTAAGAGAGGAAAGCTAGCCCACATGAAATGACAAATGAGCACACACCAAAAGTCCACCTACTCAATTGTGCACCTTAAGGGCTCTTCTACATGAAACAAACAGCAAAAATATCTCCCTTCCTCACCATTCTGGGCTTTTATTTTTGAAATTTAAGCTAAATTCACCTTTAAAACTAAACTTTGTTGTAATATTAGCGGCTTCTATAAATATTTCTAGTCTATTTCTTTCAGAGAAAAAAAAAGAAGAATCAAAACAGGATCAGACAGCACAACACAGGGTGGTTTTCATTGTAGAGCTAAGATTCTTCTTCATCTTTTTCAGTTTGCAGATTTCTTGGCATGTTTGAAGGAAGTGTGAGTCTTTGTAAGATAGAGTTAACCCCCCTGACCACAGGATCACGGTTTTTAGATGCTTTTGCACAGAATTTGAAGCTAATTCAGTCTCTCAAAGACTCATAGACTCTGGAGTGAAAATCAAGACATCTGTTCTTCCATTGCATGTCATGCTTAGTCACACACTCATTGCCCACTCAGCTGGTAATACTCTCTCACAGAAAATTTTGTGCCACAAAATTTGCAAAAATAGACAGTAAAGAAAAAATAACAATCTGTGAGTCTTTTATTAAAATTTCATCAGTGACTCCAGTATTTGATCTTTCACTACACTTTTCCTTAATGCAGAGAAGCAAAATGAATTTTAAATGGACACCTGTCATAAAATCACTTTTATCCCACAGTTATTCTCTCTTTATTTTTTCATGCATCTGCAATCATAAAAAAAAAAAGAGACACTGAAGAAGGGTTGTCTTGACCATTTATTACCATTATTACTTTGCTCTAGAAGATTCTAGGGAAGTGCTTGTGTATTTCTGTAAGCAATCAGAACACGGTTTTCACATAGATGGATATCTCTAACTAAATCATTATGAGGAAATTCAGGAGAAGTAAATCCAGGAATGTAATCGTGTATTTTATTTCTAACATAATGTAAGGTCTGACATAGCAAAGGTACTGATAAGGATATGCAGTATAACTGTATAACTGGAAAGTTCTGGAAAGTCAGAAATTTGCTTGACTTTGACTGCACTCTACAAAGGCATATGAATGTCTCTTTTGACAGATCCAGCTGAAGCCCACAGAGAAAACAAAGTGCTTATAGGCAAACCCTGCAGTTCAGTTAAAAAAAAAAAAAAAAAAAAAAAGATGTCTTAGAAAATCTTGTCCTCAGAGGTATTGATTGGAAGGCACATTAAACAGAGAATTTGGTTATTCCTTGAAAAAATGCAACTTTTCAAGGTCAAACTAAAAAGCTTTAGTAAGAGCGATATAGATAGTGGAACTGCATGCACCCTCAGCAAGTTTGCAGATGACACCAAGTTGTGTAGTCTGGTCCACAACATGGAGGGAAGGGATGCCATCCAGAGGAACTTGGACAGGCTTGAGTAGTCGGCCCAAGCCAATTTCACAAAGTCTAACAAGCCCAAGCACAAGATCCTACACCTGGGTTGGGGCAGTCCCAAGCACAAATATAGGCTGAGCAAAGAGTGGCTCAAGTCCAATCTTGAGGAGAAGGACTTGGGGGTGTCAGCTGATAAAAAAATCAACAGGAGCTGGCAATGTGTGCTTGCAGGCTGGAACACCAACCATGTCCTGGGTTGCATCAAAAAAATCGTGACCAGCAGCATGAGCGATTCTCCTCCTCTGCTCTGCTCTCATGAGATTTTGCCTGGAGTACTGCATCCAGTTCTGGTGTCCCCAGCATAAGAAGGCCATCAAACTGCTGGAGCAGGTCCAGAGGAAGGCCTCAAAGATGTTCAGAGGGCTGGAGCACCTCCCTTATGCAGACAAGCTGCAAAAGTTGGGGCTGTTCAGCCAGGACAAAAGAAGGCTCTGGGTAGACCTTAGAGCAGCACTTTCATGTACCGGAAGAGGGACTACAAGAAAGCCAGGAAGGAACTTTTTGCAAGGGCTTGTTGCAATAGGATGAGAAGGGATCAACTGAAGCTTGAGGGTTTATTTTATTTTTTCCTTTTTATTCTTTTTTAATCTATTCTGAATAAGTTTTGTCATAAGGGATCTTCCAAATCCAAAGAAGGCTCAAGCCAGCTGGGTGCAATGGTAATCATAGAATCATGGAATTGTTTAGGTTGGAAAAGACCTTTAAGATCATTGAGTACAATCATAACATAAATATTATACAACAGTTTGTATTTCCTTGTGCACAAAGGACTGAATCTTGCCCCAGACATTTCCATTGTACAAAAGTTCTTTAAAACATACTGCATCTGCAAGCCATATTTACTTAGTTCTCCTCCTTCAGTATCGTATGGTCTGCAGAACTACATAAAGCTTGAGGTTTTTTTCTCTATTCTTAGTATCATACTGTGCAAACCTACAGCTGATGTGTGCTGGGAATGGTCTAATAAATTGTTTAGTGTGAATCTGAGCAACAGTGAAAGGAATATAACATTTTGAGGCTAGATCTGTGGAACTTTTCAAAACTTAAGACAAAACAAACAAAGAAAAATACATTTAAAAATACATCAAAGAACAGTCATGTTTTTCCAAACAACACAACTGCTGAGGACCGGTGCATGTGCTAAAAGTGAAGTCTTTCTTATAAACAATAGTTGTATCTAATTAACTAAAACAAGTTTTAAAGCTAATTTATACAACCTGATGGAAACTTCTTTGTGGGTACTCTTGTAGTGGTTCCTATACAGTTTATAGTTTTTACTTGTAAGTTTACAAATTTTACTGAACCAATATAACCTGACCTAATTTAAATTTGGACACCACAGGAGAATTGTATCAAGCCACTCAAAATACTCTCTTGTTTCAGACATAAAAGGGTATAGCTTTGTGCACAGATATGACCTAATGTGCCTAGAATTTTAGTCAGTGCTTTGACCCACAGACTCCTAAGAATTAATTTTATGAGCTCCATATGCCAGAAGAACTTGCTGTGGGATCTTTCAGCAACAGAGAGGGCAAAGGGAAAGGTGTCCTATTGGTTTGGATCTATTTCTTACAAGTTAGTTTTTAACCTGCTTTTTGTACAGAGACCCACACCAGTAAGTCTGACCCAGAGTTCAGCATAGTTCCCACCTGTACTACTCGGATCAAAACTTTATTCAAAACTTTAGGCACTTTTTTCATATATATTTAAATAAATATAAACTATACATAAACTAACAGAAGTTAATAAGAGATAGGCTAAGAGGTTTTAATTCAACCAGAGAAAAAAAGAAATAGCTCTGACTGACAAATCCTGGGTGCAGTGTTATTATTGGTGGCATTAGCTCATCAAAAGAGAAGAGAGTTTGAAATTTCTATTGACCAACTACTAAATCCAGGAATATTAATACATGCAGAAATAAAAGGAACATGAGCTGAAATGCATATTATTTCTGACATTCATGAAAAGTATAGTCATAACACCTTATCAGGAAAGGAAGATTTTGCATTCTGTGGAGTACCAATGCAAAAATTTTGCCCTTACAGAGGATCTCATTTAAATTATTATTTTAATTATTATTTTAACCTTGTTTATAACTTGAACTTTCTTGTATTTTTATCTCTATACTTTTTTGAAATTACATGTTTATAGTTTCAAATTCAATAATAAAATTGAGGAAAAGCCAGGATATTAAACAAAATATATATCAATAGATGAAAAATATGTGCCATATTTCTATTGCAAAAATGAACTTGGGGGGGGGGGGAAGTCATGTGCTGTTGAAAATAAAAGACATTTTCTAGCTACAAAATTTTCATTTTAAACTTGTAAAAACTGAAACACCATCCAGGTGTTGTTATGTTGTTCCAACATTACCATAACACCAATACATGTCCAGATCACTGTCAGTTGAGTTCTAAATGCATAATGCTAGTTGACACTTTTAGTAACACTTTGTTCTGAGATCACTTCAGTTTTAACTGGGAAATTTCACATTCTAAGATTAAATATGTACACTAAATTTTAGGACAAATGAGGTGGAAAAAAGGCTGTGGAAACTCCTAATTTATAGAAAGGAGAGCTTGTCAAGTCTGGTCCTGGTAGCAGCCTTGGGCTTTTTACCTTCTCGCTCACCACATGGTTAATCCCTGAGTAGATGGAATTTTATCTCAAAGGTCTCTCTTCTTTTCTCAAAGAAAAGATGATAAGGAAAAAAATGTATCTGGGGACAGATAGATTTTCAGTTCTTTCATATTAACTCATCTCTAAAGTTTCTGTGGGAGATCTGACCTTTCTCAAGTGGTCACAGAGAAGAGGTAAGACAAGCAGTAGGTTTCAACAGATGTAATTGTGGTACTTCTGCACTTGCCTTTCTCCTTGATGAAAAGGCCAATCTGGGGGGGGACAATAAAAAAAGCAGAGAGAGAGAGACAGGAAAAATCAAAACCTGATACACTTAAAACCATTTCATGTTAGTAGTTCCTGGTGTATGCTAGCATAACACAAAAACCTCCTGTAATGCAAAATATTAAGGGAGGGATTAACCTGGGCATTTCCATATTAAAGGGAATTGCCTAGCTTAGGTAGGCAAAAACACTCGCACTGTCCTTTAGTCACATGCACTTCCCAAGATGCTTATTTTCCTCACAAACAGGTGCTTAAGACACACAAGACAAATCAGCTGGGGCAGCTCCAGTAGGAACTCTACTATGATCAAAACCTTTCAAAGCATGCAAGAGAGACTCTCCTCGTTAGGCAGCTAAGAGAGGAAGTGAAACCCAGTCTGCTGCTCAGTGAATACCTCTTTCATGGAGTGATTCACCTAAGCAATATGGAAAATATACTTGAATGCAGGAGTCCTCTTGGAGGGTCAGACAGAGAGTGCTAAGGATCAGGGTCAAAGGTAACTATAAAGACCCTGCACACCAGTAACACCCCAAGGGACCAGAGGACAAGGGAAGGCACTACTGGGAACTTATCTGTCTCCTGGATGCTTTATAGCTATGAGGTAGTGGGACACACTTTCCTTTCTTTTTCTATTCCAAGCCCTACAACAGCACATAACAGCCTTGGCATTCACATGAAGGAAATGAGGTCACCAGCACCTCTCCTGTTTCTGTGTCATCTCTGTTTTTCTGTCACCTCTAGCATTCCGGCCAAGAATGAAGGCTCACAGTTTGATTCAACCAAGGCATCTAAGATCCCAGCTTGATCAGTTGTCATGATAATGGGTAGATGGTGTAACAAGTTACAGAAAGAAATCCATGTTTCCACTGCTGAGCACTGGCTATTATTGGTAATAATTAAAACATTGCTTTGGAAGCTACTATCTCTGTCCAGCTGAGAGCTCTTGCCCAGAGCTTTTCCCAGTTGAGTCCAGCTTGGCTTCCTCTGAGTCTTCTAAGAATTAACGTGCTCAAGAGTAACTTCCATCACTGGATTAAAATCCCTGCATTAGAATAGCAATGTCTATTCCACCTATTCTGGAAATATGTGGGAGCTTTAAGTACAATGCCCATTTTTCATAGAGTAAACACTAAGAGAAAGCCTCAGGAAAAATCTGAGGTAAATCTAACAGGGCTAAGGAAAGGTGACAAGCAAACAGGATAAGCACAAGGAAACAATGAAAGAGAGTTCCATAACATGAAGCAGTACAAGCAGCCACAGTTTAAAGGGAGGGAGTTTAAAGAGCTGCACATATTTAAGCAGCAGGAGAGTTGGAGACTGGCATTTTTTTATTTATTGTCTTGAAAAAGAAAATGCATAGATCTCAATATATAGTAACATTTCACTATGGGATAAATTTGCATTTTGGGATGAGAAAAAAGAAAAAAAAATGGAAGCAAGGGGGAACTAACTATGACAACTGAGTACAATAAGCACTACAGTGAGTAAATTGCCGTCCTACTTAGGCTGTGTGGAGAGTCATAATAGAGACAAATAGCACTGCTGCCTAGTATGATACAAGAAAAACATCTTCTGCATTTCACTGAATCATAACAGTTCACCTAATGTAATGACTGCAGAGAAAATTTGTCTGATCTAAAGGGGAGTTTTATCTATGTGGGGTACCTTTTTCATACCAAAAACTGTCAGAATCACCAGCCACCTGAATCCTGGGAACCTATTCATTTGAGTTGAAGAACCAAGTATCGTGTCTTGCCTGTCTTTTGTGTCAATATGAAAAAGTGTCTTGCCCAAAGAACAAGCAAAGCACCAACCTGGCAAGTCAAAACAAGCTTGACTTAAAGGCTTTCAATAGGTCTTGGACCAGTTGCAGGTTTAACCCCATGCATCTTTCACAAGCAGTTTTAGGACAGAAGTAATAAATTAACTGTATTCCTTTCACAAATAGCTAGCCCAGTTCTTGCACCAGGATGGAATGAGTGGATCCTCTTCTTCTGTCCAAAGAGCATTTCAACCCAAGAAAACAGATCCCCCAGCACAGCTACCACATAGGTCTATGCAGTGATCTTAACAACTCAGTTTCACAATGGGCCAGTTTTTGCATCTAAATAATTCTGGTCATTGACAGCATGCAACATGGTAGAAAATACAACATTTGTAAAAAATCCTTAAATGAAATATATAAATAAGCTAAAAGAAACCACAATGTTGAAAGAGTACTCAGGGGCTTCTCAATTTCTCCCTTTTGTGTGTGTTGAAAAATTAGTCATATTATCTTCTTTCAAAAAATCCCAGCCGCTGTTTTTCCTTTAACAACAATTTTACAGGTACAATGAACTGAATCAGTACATAAAATTATCACTGTTCCCCTGGGAAGACACACTCAAATCACACACTAATTAAAATTTTTCAATGTGTTCACTTAATAGCGAAATATTACAGAAGCCTACGCAGCCCATAGCATTCAATATACAAAAATAGCTTTCCAGAAATAACTACTCTGCTGTACTGGACTATTGAATTTCCCAGAGGACCAGTTACTGTTGTTTTGTATGTTAACATACTTGCTGTAGAGTGAAAGTACTGAGCTCGAATACATAGCAGTAGTTTGCTTATTGCCTACAAATGGCATTTAAGCAACATTAATGCTGCTTTAGACTTAAAAAGCTTTTGCTTTCGAAATTTTGGCAAGTCGTTGGAATAATTCTGTGTTCCATTACCAGCACATAAATCTCAACGCAGTGGGTATGTATTCTCAGTCAAATTACTGTGAGGGGAGGAAGCCTTGCAGTTGTCTGAATGCAATGAGTTTGGCAGGCTAGCTCTATTATTGTACTTTTTAATCCGACATTTTTTTTCCACTGCTCAGCAAGAGCAAGTAATCAGAACAGAAAGTGATTCCAAAATGTAAATTAGGGTGTCTCATGTAGGGATCCAGTGCATATAAAAAGTCTTGTATTGAAAACATTTCCTTTTCTAGTTCACTGCTGGCAATCGAACCTTTGAAATTAAAGAACTGCTTTTCTGATCCTGCTGATATTTTAGTGTTTCTTTTAACAATGCAGCACATGTGCACACACATATCATATATCTTTGTTTAGAGGTTGCAGCTTCCATTAAATTTAAGTACTTTTTTCAATTATTTTAAATGTGTGGTAGCTTGAAAGCAAGGGCACTTTCTATTAAATACCACAACTTTCTACAGAAACATACATGTTAAAGATGTCTGGTAGAGATGTGGCTAAAAAGGGAGATCTTTTATTGAGGCACAGTGTTGCAGTCAACCAGCACTACTAAACGAAAATACATAGAACATGACTACTGTTGAAGCATCAAAATGGTAACAGTTTAGACTTTTAGCCTAATGAGGCACAAATTTGAAATAGTAAAGACCACAAATTCTTCAATCACTGTATCTTGAAAATGTCTTTCCAATTATTCTAATGAGGGTATTAAGAGTTCAGAATCTGAACGGTCAAATCTTTAAGCAACATTGACAGGCATTGTTCCAGCCTTTTAAATATTTATTCTGGTACAGGAATTTCAAGTTATCATATTTAAATTAAATGGAATTCAGAATAAAATTAAGCGTATACTGCTAAAAGTTCAAATACATTATTTAGAATATGCCTCCCACTGTCACTTAATCACTAATAAACAAAACAGAGACAATGCCCATGTAACATCACTGAAGTACACAGACTAGAAAGGAAAAAAAGTATTTCACTTGTAAATATGGAAGAGTGGATCTGTATGCTTACAGAGATTCACTGAACTCTGTAAAGATTCAAATATAGCTCTGCTTGCAGATGCTGAGCTCACAGTTGTCTCTTTGACACAGTGCCATGTGATACAGTGGAAAGATTTGAGCCTTATCCAATACATGGCTGAAATCCCTGTATATTCAAGAACATGTACTGCTTCACTGACTTTGCTGTAACTATGTACAGACACGACCATTATTATTTATTATTTACATCATGGTAGATGCCATCAAGTTCCAGGGCTTCCATGAGCTAGTCATTATAGAGACATCTAGAGAGCTCAGGTTTTCATGAGAGGCAGTATATCAGAAGAGACAAACGTGATTGGGAAAGATGACATTACGAATGAACAAATCAAGCAGGGAAGCCTGCTGAAGTCACACTCATTCTTTCTGTGTATAATGTTACAGTCCTCCTAAAGCACATTTCAAAAGAGGGTTCTGTATCAGACAGAAAGGAAGACATATCTGCACAACAGAAGATTGCAAATATTCTCGTTTAAACAAAGTGCGTATAATTTTTTTGGATTTTTTTTTGTCTTTCTGCAGACCTGTCATGCTTATATTAAGGGTTTTTTCTAAACTCATTTCAGTTTTTAACAGATTGTGATAGGTGTTTGGGTCATGGACAAAATTAATCAGTCATAGTCACCTAAATTAATTTTTCTATGTTGTATTATAATTTTCCTTAGTTTGTAATTATTATGCACATCACAGTTTTGAGAAGAAAGTAATATTAGATTATTGAGAGTAATAAATACCGAATATCATAAATGAAACAGGCATTTATTTCCTGTTTCTGTTTAGTAAGAAAGTAGATGCTGAAGAAAAAGATATTTTGCCTTGAACTGAACAATGCTTCTGGGAAGAGTCAATCATTATTTCATTCAGTATGATCTTGAAAGTTAGGCATTTGCCCTGAACACAGGGAGAAGCAAAAAGGATGTCTTTCAAGTGAAACAACAGCATGTTTCTGTAACAAACCTGTCAGTAATAAGAATTAGAAGTATGGAAAGAGAAAGTAGAGCTGTGCATTTTTTGTCATGCCAGAATAAAGAAAAAATGTTAAAATTGAGAATTTTATTATTAGAAACAGCAATGATCTTTGGCTATATTTTCAACTATGTCTTAAGATGGTTACAAGAGTTTAGGCTATATCCCCAGATTTAAATTCTCTGAAGTATTAAGTGTTTTTGAAAATAAAATTTTGATCCAGAACATAATTTCTGAAGTTAGCACATTAAATCAATAGAGCGGGCCTATTTCTTCAATTCAGACAGTAAAGTACCAATGTAACCTTGACTTGATTTGAATTTTGCCAGTTTTGTTAAACACCAACTCCAATAAAAAGTTTCAAGTATCATCTTCAGAACTTACTACCATCTTAGCTATGAAAACTAAAATTCAAGCTTCAAAAGTTATTTAAAACGGGCTTAACTGCAAGCGTTCCCTGTATGAAGGTAGCTAAAGTTATCCAAATAATATCAAATGCCAATTTTAGATCATCTTTTACTCTCTCTTTGTCACAATTATTCTTCAAACAGTTTGGGAACTTCAACAACAGATTTAACTGTCTCCATAGTTAGAGAAATTTATTCACCCTGCAAATTAATGACTCCATCAAAACCTCCTGTAGCATAAAGAAAAATAAGCAAAATTAAGGGGAAAATAAAAGAAAGTCAAACAGTACAGGGCAATGTTTCTGATTTTACAGTGAAACTCATTATATCAGAGGACTGAGCTTTAACCATAATTCCCTGGTTAGACGAAAATCCTAGCTTTCCCGTTTTTCAGTAATATAAAAAGAAGCATTTGAGTTGCTAACCTCCTATTTGTGCAAATGACTGAAAATATATCACTAAAAAGGCTGAAATCTTGTACATCCTTCAAAATAACTGCAAGCATTTTTCACAGTCTCATTGCTTTAAAACTAGGGCCGTAATGAGGAAGGAATTAACTTTGTGGAGATAAAACCAAGGCTGAGGGTGATATTCCATGACTTGGATGTTTGAGGACACAGAAGATTACAGTCTCTGACACAGTAAATGTTACATTTTTGTTTTATTACTATGCCTGCACTAAAAATAAAATATACTCAAAATTTACTGATGGGTTATGCACAAAGACATTCTAACAAATATTCCTGTTGCAGTATCTGTAACAAAGCTGAAATGTTTGTCAAAAACTACTGATACATACAAAGCAACACAAGAGAAACTTTGTCTTAGAGCTTCAGTTTCCACATTGCCTTTGTAACTAAAACACTTGCCACTTTCTCTAGGCATCTTAACAATAACAAGATTGTAAATGCACCTGAATTTCAAGGTAAAAGGCAGAAAACGGATATTGAAATTGATTAACTCACTCAATGGGCAACATAGGAATTGTTTTAACCCTTACATGCTAGACTTCCTGTATTGCTATAGTATTAGGTAATTATCATATATCGGTCATTAGTTAACTTTGAAAAATTAACAGGAGCAAACACCTGGATTAGCCCAAAATTGGAGGAAGTAGAGCAGGTAAATGATCTTCTGTGATACTGTAATCATTTTCACATAAGCAACCAGTGTCCCCAGTGCCCACCCCAGTGTGCCCAGGTGACCAAGAAAGCCAGCGGCATCCTGGCCAGTATCAGGAACAGTGTGACCAACAGGTGGTTGAATCACCATTTATGGAGGTGTTTAAAAGATAGGTGTTGTGTTCAGAGACATGGTTTAGCACCAGATTTGGTAGAATTAGATAATGGTTGGACCTGGTGATCTTAAAGGTCTTTTTCAACCAAAATGTTTCTATGCTTCTATATCACAGAATGTTAGGGGCTGGAAGGGACCTCAAAAGATCATCCTGTCCAACCCCCCTGCCAGAGCAGGATCATCACCAATAGAAACATCTATCTATTCAGTCCTTCGACATGCTTGTCAGGCTTCTCCATGAATTTGGATACCATATGTTTGCTGAAAAGTAACAAGAACTCCCAAGATCTTGAGTAAAGTTAAATCACTGTATTGAGCCTGGCTGAGATGAAGCCAATTTTCCCCATAGCAGCCCTCACCCTCACAGTGCTTTGCTTTGTAGCAGTAGCTAGAAAGGTGTTGATAATAAACCAGGGGTTTGGCTACTGCTGAGCAGTGCTCACACTGCACCAAGGCTCTCTCGCCACCATTTTCCTATAACCTGTATACACAGGAGGGGCAGAACCAGGACTGCTGACTAAAGGGATATTCTATGTCATGCAACATCTGTTCTTCAATAAAAGCTAAGAGAAAGGACGGGGGGGAGGTGGGGAAGGAGGGAGGGAGGAGGGCATTTGTAATTGCGACATTTGTCTTCTGGAGTGACCACTATGCCTACTGAAGCCCTACTTTATGAGAAGTGACTGGATATTACCTGCTGCTGGGAAGTAAGAGAATAAATCTTTTGTTTTCCTTTGCTTCTGTGTGAAGTCTTTGCTTTTTCTTTATTAACCTGCCTTTATCTTGATCCATGAGGCTTTTTCCATCTTATTTTCTCCCCTGTCCTGTCCTGCTGAGGATGAGAAGGTAGAGCAGCTTGGTGGCCACTCAGAATCCAGGCAAGGTCAATCCACCACAGGGATATCTGATATCTAAATCAATTATATATGGGCAGATCAGACTAGAATACTATCTTCAGCACTGGCTAAACCTCTACTGAATCACTTTCACTGATATCCATCTCTGCTGTATCTTAATTGGTATGAATGTTTACACAGCTGGAAATCATGTTGGTCTTAGAATAGAACCTAGATTTAAATGCATATAGTTTAACATTTTGTACTGGTTTTAATCCAATACTAGACAAACAAGGAAATTACATTAATTATTCTCAGGTTTGCCAGTCTTTCGCTAGTAAAATTGCTTTCTAGTGAGAGAAATCTTTTCAGATGAGCTAAGTCCAGAGAGCACTAATGAAAAATCAGTTTGAAGCTTTTAGTAATTGAGGAACTTCACTGCAGATAGACAAAACACATGACCTTAAGACTTTTTGTTGATACATACTCCAAATCTGAAAAATACAAATTCTGGTGTGAGATCTCAAAAAGTAATCTAAAATCAAGTACCAGATTCCAAATCCAGCCTAGTTAGGATCACTTATTTTATCTTTGTGACTATTAGCTGTAACTGAATTTACAGCCCCCTGTACTGAATCCATATATATCAGCTCTGAATCTCATAAGAACATTCCTGTTGCATTTCCATCTTTTCTTGCTGATGCTTGTCTCTCACAGGTCTCACAGAAGACTCTGCTACTTACTAACTCACATATCAAGTCTTGGTCATAACCTTCAACTGTCTTTGCACTTCAGAATGTGCACAGTGTACACATAAGCTTCTTCAAAGGTTTCATTTCTTCTGCATTGGTTTCACTAAGAGCACTGGAATAAGGTGTGAACTAATAAAAGTTTTTAAACAAATGCTTTTCTCCATTTCTTTTCCCCTCTGGGTCTTGTACTCAGAATGTTGTATGAATTACTGGGTGTGTCCTGCTGTTATGGCCCTCTGCAGAAGTATTGTCATTTACTTCCCTGCAGCCTGAATCAGACTACACACTATATAACTGAAAGTCTCTGCAGAGGAGAATATTTTATTGTTAGCAAATACAACTTCCTCTCACCATTCAAAACAAAGCTAGGTATTATCAAATAACAATATTTCATTCTTACTATAATTCCTTGCCCTCATGATAAGGTCACTTCTAATAGCCATTTACTGTTGTCTTGCCAAAAAAAAAAAAAAAAAAAAAAAAAAAACACCACCCTAGTTGGAACTGTTGATCATTTGCCTCTAGGAAATGTCGTAAAAATTAGTTCTCACTTTAGAGTGGAAACTTACAAGTAACTCTACCCTACTTTTCGTATTCTAAAAGAATAAATAACATGACTTCTTTCCAAATCCCCCTAGATTGCCTTGTTATTGGGTGGTTGGCCCGACATCACAGCATTTTGCTACAATTTTAAGCCTGCCATTTATTAATTCTATGAAGCATAGAAGCCTGCCATAGCTTCCTCCAGTAAAATCTTTTCCTCGGTGGACTTTTGGCACGAGCAAGTTGGAGTAACACAAGTGCTGTAATGGAAAACATCTGGTTCATTTGATAGGAAAAAAAAGAGGAATAAATTTATGTGAAGATCCTTTTGAAACTTTGAACTGCAAAATAGTTTTGTGTTATGTTGAGAATTGCGGCAACCTTCTATTCTATGAATTCATTTAAGATCTTAAAAACTCATGTGATAAATACAGCATTTAAATAAAATTCCTGTTAACACACTATTTCATTCACTAGGAACACATCTTTGTCATGAAAGAGGATTACAATTTTTTTTCATTTCACTGCTTTGTTTGACGAATGTGTTATCACTGGTGCAAGAACAGTTTCAAAAGAGAAGGATGGAAGCTGGCTTACCGAAGTTGTAAGAGAGCTCCAGGAGAAAAATATAAATATCAAAATCCAAAAAGGGCATTTAAATGGTGATGGATTAAAAAAAAAAGCAGGGAAAATTCAGAGACTGGAATGTGAGAAAATTAACCCAACTGTAAATGCAGAAAAAATTACCAAAGGGATTGAACAACAAAGATAATGGGGAACAGATAAGACAATTTTATGGCAGCCTTTTGGAGACTGGATTCAAAAAGGCAAGAAATTGCCAGAACTTTGGACCACAATAGGTCCATGTACTAAGGGCAATGAAGAAAGTAGGGATATTCTTTTGAATAATCAAATGTAACATATAACTCAAATGCTTTGGCAGAGTTCAGTTTGCAGTTAAATTACAATTCTCCTACATGCTAGGGAAGCTTCAGTATTGCCTTCAAGGAGAGATAAAGGCATATATTTTTCTTGTTGTGAATCTTAAGCATTAAAATTTTGTTTAGCAATTAACCATTGACCATTACATTATTCAGAGAAAAAATGCTACCTTCCAATTTCCTTTTTCAAAATGCCAAGAATGTAAGTGATGGTTCCACAACTAATAAGAACATATGAATGCGTCAGAAATTTCTGAGGACTGCCCTGGAAAGCATCAGAAAGTCAATCAACTATGTTAACTGAAGGCTTAGATAAAGCAAGTAGATTGCAAGAAGATACACAACACTATACTCCAAGTGAGTGGTTCATAAGTAGTCCACAACTGATACTACAAGAGAGCAGTATCAATTAGTGAGCAACATCAAAACTCATTTACACAGAAAAATAAGTTTACTGAGTAACTTGCACCAGCCTAGTGGCTTATCTCTTTGTGTATATGTGCATTCATGTTAAACTAACGTCTCTACCTGTTCTTTCTCCTTTATGAGGGACAAACTTAGCTGCAGATCTTTCTGCAACAGAATTTTTTGATGGCACACCATAAGGAGGAAATGCTCAAGAGAGAGAAGTGGGAGTCCACAGAGACTCATCGTTACAATGCAGAGAAATAATGAGGTGGATTGAGAGAATACAGGAAGAAGAGAGGTAAGACAGCTCACAACTTCTAATTAGGCAGTATCACAGGCGGTGGCAATGGCAAACAGAGAGGCAATAATAAGTAGAGCAGAAGACCCCATAGCAGCATTCAGGGGTCTTGAATAAGCTTATTATGAAGAACTGCATGAAAAGCAGAAGTATGAACACATGAATGAAGGGAATTACAAATAAAGAGCAAAATCGTGTAGACAAAAACTGCAGAAAATATATAGTTTACGATCTATTTACCAACAAACAAAGCACTAGGAGTAAGCTGAGGGAACATATAGATGAATTATTTAAGAGGGAGTGTGCATAAATAATGAATAATACTAAAAAAATTAAAATATTTACTGCTTTTTTGTTTGAACCTTTTGACAAAAAGATTAGTAGCAATCATGCATATAACACAACATTATAACAGGCCTGCTCAGGCCAGCAGGAGAGTTAAAAACAAGTCATAGAATACTTAAAACAATACGATGTATTCAAGACAGTAAATGGGACAGAATTCAGTCCACAGTTATAAAGGAAGTAGCAAAAATCATTTGCTGTTATTTAAAAGAACTTGGAGAGAGAGAGAGGTGGCAGTAAACACTGGAAGACTGCAGGACAGTAATTTTTCTTCGTGTTGAGGATAAAGTAGAACTGTACATAATGAACCCAGAAAGATATTATGGAAAGGATTAACCAATCATTTAATTAGCCCCTGAAGGAAATGTGGTAGGAAAAATCTCAAAAGGAAACACAAAAGCATACCCTGTCAAAATCATCTCATCTTTTTAGACATTTTGGAGTCTATAGGGAAAGCAAAGGATATTTCATATCTTTACTATGGAAATGCACTGCAGCTAAAATTATCTCACAATAGTGCAAAGGCTGGTCAAAAAAAAAGAAAAAGAAAAAAAAAAGGCCAGACCTGATCAAAGTGTAGTGTTCAGTAGTTTCTGGCTATCTTTGGAGGTTGTACCTATCAAATTCTTTTAAAGGTCTGCTCTGGGTTTTCACTACTAGTTTGAATGCTGGAGGAGAGACCACACAAAAATTCTGCATTAACAGCAAACTGGGTGAGTAGCAAGTACTTTAAGTGAGACAACTACCTTCAGAACCATTTTGCTAAATCACTGAAACAATCTGAAATTAAGAAAAAGGAAAAGAAAAAAAAAAAGACAAAATGGAGCACCAATTTGGCTACAAAAAAGCTCTGCAGAAAAGGGTTGGGTCTAATAATGAGATAGAAGTATAGTAAGAGGTTAAAAATAGTCCAATAAAGACCAACGTAAACCACTCATGCCATTGAAAGGTAAAGTCTTGCCCTCCTGCCACATTCTCCTTCCTTCTGCAATGGAAAAACATTGGTATAGTTATCCTGTAAGTCATATGAAAGCAGCAATGCAGGTGACATTTTTTTGCCTGATTGGTTTCAGCTCGGAGAAAGATATGGACAAGAGCAATAGGGAGACTGCATCAGGACTGACTTATTGCAAGTTTTATTCACAATTTAAGCTGTGTTCACAATCATTCAGGTTGGTGTAATGGTTTAGCACAATGGCTAACCTGCCTGCTCCCCCAACACAAAAATGGAGGGAAGAGTGACACAGAAAACTCAGGGCTGAGATAAAGAGATAAGAGTCTACCATAACATGAGATACCATAAGCACAATGCATAATTACCCTAGCTAATAATCTAATTAATCTAATAATACAATGCATGATTACCTTATCTTAGCCTATTTGCAGAAGAAACTCAGTGAAATACAGGGGAAAAAAACAAAGCATGAAACAGAAAGTCAAAACCAGCAGCTAACTGACTCCCACTCTTTCTGCCGCCGTGTCTGCAGAAAAGAGACCACACTCAAGAACCTGGAACCCAGAAGCAGCACCTGGAACAGGAAGCTTCCCATGTTACAATCTGAACTTCAAGTCCCATAATACTTTGCTCCAGTTAACACTTTTCACTTTTTGAAGCTGGAGTGACTGCGTCATGGTATGAATAGCAGCAGCAGGTTCAGTTCAATCCATGACACTTGGAAAAGACCTTTGAGATCATAAACCTAACAATGCCAAGCCCAACAGTAAAATGTGTCCCTCAGCACCACATTTACACATCTTTTAAATACCTTTAGGGACGGTGACTCCACCACTTCCCTGGGCAGCCTGTTCCAGTGCCTTGTAACCCTTTCAATGAAGAATTTTTTCCTCATATCTAACTTAAAATTCCTCTAGCACAACTTGATGCCTCTTCCTCTTGCCCTCTCACTTATTACTTGGAAGAAGAGACCAATGCCCACATTGCTACAGTCTCACACAGTTGTAGAGAGGAATAAGGTCTCCCGTCAGCTTCCTTTTCTCCAGGCTAAACAACCCCAGCTCCCTCAGCTGGACCTCATAAGACTTTTGTTCCAGACCCTTCAGCAGCTTTGTTGCCCTTCTTTGGACACATTCCAGCACCTCAGAACCCTTCTTTGAGTGAGAGGCCAGCCTTTCATAAATGCATGCTGACTGGACCTGATCACCTAGTTGTCCTTTATGTGTCATGTGATGGCATGCAAGGTGATCTGAACCATAACCTTCCCTCCACCGAGGTCAAACAATGTGTCAACCTGACACCTTTTCTAAAAAGTCATGTGTAATGTCCTGTGAGGAACACTGTAGGACAACTGATACAGCAAGTCTCACCGTAGAGAGCGTCTTCTCTCCAGCCATCCACTGTGGTTCAAGAAAAATCAGGATAGCTCATCCAAGAAAGCAGCAGATGATGTGGAAGGAGCCCAGAGGACTGCAGTGAAGATAAGTCTTTGAAATGACTGAGGATCTTCTGGTGTTGATGGGGTTGAGGCTGGATCAGCACTTTACAGTTAAAGATGTCCCTACTGATTGTACATGAGGTTGGACTAGATGACCTTTAAAGGTCCCTTCCAACTCAAAATACTCTATGATTCTCTGATTCTCTGAGAATGTGTCACAGTTTAACTCCAGCCAGCAACTAAGCACTGCACAGCTGCTTCCTTACTCCCTCCCAGTGGAATATAGGTGAGAATCAGAAGAGTAAAAGGGAGAAAACTTGTGAATTGAGATATAGACAGTTTAACAAGTAAGCAAAAGCAGTTCATGCAAGCAAAACAAAACAAATAATTGATTCACAGCTTCCCATCAGCAGGCTAGTGTTCAACCATCTCCAGGAAAGCAGGGTTCCATCATGTGTGTTCTCTTCATGAGAAGACCAGACACCATTACTCTGAATGTAACCCACTTCCTTCTTCTTCCCCGAGCTTTATACACTGAGCATCTCTCATCATATGGTATAGAATATCCCTTTGGTTAGCTGGGATCAGCGGTGTCCCCTCCAAACTTCATGTGTACCTCCAGCCTACTTTCTTGCAGGGTGGTGTTAGAAACAGAGACGGCCTTGATGTGAGAACTTCTCAGCAATAGCTAAAGAATCCCTGTATTAACAATGTTTTCATCACAAATCCAAAATATAGCCCTAACTAGCTGCTACGAAGAAAATTAACTCTGTCCCAGCCAAAATCAGTATAAAATGCCATCGGACCTCCTGGAGATGGGATATGGCATGGAGGGATGGGAGGAGCAGTTTTGGATCTTGGGAACAGCCATCTTGTCATTTTCTCATGCTTATGGTAAAAAAACAGATTGACTCATATGAGGATCACATACAAGTTACCAGTGATTCTGAAGTCCTGAATTCACAAATAGCTGCCTGCTACAGAAGAGATTCCCTTCCAATACCACTTTTTTAACAGTACATGGAAATTAAGGTTTTGGTATGAAAAAGACTAAAGTGCAATCTTGTCATACTTCTTAATGAGGACTGAAAAAACATTTAAATTAACGGTGTGACGTATATTTATCTCACATGATTAACTTGACATTGCAGCAGTGCAGTAAAAGATGCTTGTTCTGGCCTGAAAAACAGTTAACTTCTTAGCACCCCAATAAAATATCTTCTCTCTCTCTTTTTTTTTTTATGAGAGTATTACACTTTTAAACTAAGGAAAAAATCCCTTATTCCTTGCTGATTTTACTTGAAAGAATTATTTAGGCCACTGTAAACAGAGAAAATGCCTATCATTTCCTCTAATCCTCAAAGAATATGAATTTTTAATGTTGAGTTTTCTCTTTCAGAGACTTATCACTGTAAAACGTCTGTCCTTTAAGAACCCCCTACATTTGGAACACATTGTTATGCATCTTAGCTAAGTCTACTGATGTCTATTGGACATTTTGCTATAGAATAAACAAAAATGCCTAAGAAACAATAATTTAATACTTCAGTACTTTATGTCAGTCTGCACTCTAGACTGAGTTCCTACTGGTCTTGGTTCCAATTTCACACTTTACCTCTACTGAGATGCAAAGTTTTGCATAGGAGAGCAGAAAACATAGTTTTCCAAATTCATTGATTCAAACATTACAGAGCTTAACAGATCTGCAGAACATAACTTTTATTTTGACTTAGCTCTTTTCAGATTAACTAATTCATGCAGCACCAATTTTTTTATTTTTTATTTTTTTTTACAGCTAATAGTTTTTCCCCTCTGTACACTTTTGGATAGGTAATAAGTAAGTTTATATTTTTCTGGCGCATGTGAGAACCAGTAATGTATCTCTTATAACAAATAACCAATCTCAGTTTATCACATGAAATATTTTGATGGATCTTGCCCATTTTCTGAATTTCTCTCCTGGGTATATAGAAATAATTTTGAAATGTTAGTGTTTATATAAGACACTAAAAAAATAGAAGAAATCCTCAGAGCATACAATACTCCAGATGTAAAGAATGAATAGACTGTGAAGTTCGAGGAGTATAGAATTCCAGTTTTGATCACTTTTAACTGCTTTCAATTTCTTTTCCTCAAATTTAATAATAATAATAATAATTTAAAAATCTACTAATATTGACCTTTGAAAGGTCCTCTATGGATCATACCACCATGCTACAGCCACTATATCATATTAATTTTCACAATACATTTGAATTCAGCTTTCCACATCAACAGTAACCAGTTCTTCTGGGGTGTTAAGTAGTCAAGGCTTTTACACTGAATCTGTGAGAACATATAAGTAAACGATAAGTAACATTGTCAGTCAGTCTTTGTTGTACCCCTACCATGAGGGAGAATTTTCAAATCAAATGCAAGCCTCTCTGGTTATCAGCTGAAAGGAGCTCTTACTATCTTTCTTCTTACATGATTTGCTAAAGAAAAAAACTATTTCATACTCTCACCCTTTGCCTAATTTTAAAAGACAACATGCCACAATAGAATTACTTCTCTACTCATTATCTCAGCATCCCAATTCAGCATAACATAGTTATGTTGAATTTACTGGCTTCAATGACTGAAATTCTGGGGAACTTGCACTCTCTTTTGTGAAACTACAAAAAAAAAAGGACAGGGGAAAAGAAAAAAAAAAAGAAGGAGAGAAAGAGACAGAGAGAAAGAAGAAAAACAGAAAGACTTACAGTCTTCCTAAGGATAAGAGACAGAAAAATAGTGAATCACATGTCCCACTTTACCACAAATTGCAGCAGCTTAAGTATACGTTGTGGGTTCAATCTTCAATTCCCATTTCAGTAATTTTAACATCAAAGTACAGAAAAGTTAACTTCAGCAATGCCAAACATAAAACATGTGCTAAATCACTGAAGATATTTTGGCTATTGCTGACAACTAACTCTGTAACAAGCCATTCCACTGGCAACCGTTACAGCTGGATTAATAATTATCTTCGTACAAATGCCAAAGCTTACATGGAAGCAGAATGAAAAATCACTCTTCCCTCTTTAATGGAAAAAAAAAAAAAACAAACAACCAAACAAAGCATTTAAAAAAAATAATGAAACAAGTCACAGAAAAATCAGAAATTTTATTAATCATACATACTTATCAAGCTGGTGATTACTATAATACTGTTGAGTATTCTCACAGTATTCAATATTCTCACTGAAGAGTCACTTGGGTTTTAGAAACCTGTTGATAGGGTGGAAGGTTTCTTACTCTTTTCCACCCCAAAACATCCTGCTGCCCAGATGATCTCACTAGGGATGCCCTGTCTCTAAGGCTAAAGGAAGGTTCATGAAGGCAGATACAGAGTGAGGTGCTCATGCACCCCAGAAACCCCACTGCTCCATGCCACTAGCACCAAATGCCCCATGACCTCACTAGCAGGAGAGCTCTGCTCTGCCATTTCATGACACGTGCTCTCAGCAAGAGAAAATGATGCAGGGAAAGAAAGACATGAAAGCACAACATGGCAGCTACATTCAGCACCGAATGAACGTTGCCTTGGATCTATGTAGGTAGTTCCCAGGTCTGTTCTCCCTCTATCACAAGTGATTTTGAGCTGGCAATTCTGCACTGTTCCTTTGTGCCCACTTTGAATTAAGACAGAAAAAGCAAAATGTAGTTCAGACTCTGATGAGTTTGAAATGTTATCCACGAGGGCAATAATGGGCCTGACTGTTCCTGCCTAGTTTTCCATGGATGCCCCCCAAATCCTGATCACAGCCCAGGACCCCATTTCTGGGGGTGTCCCAGTACACCCCTGGCTTTCCTGCTTCTAGCTGGGGTGGTGGGATGGGTCTGGCTGCCAGGTTCTGCCTGTACTGAGGAGGTCTCCATTGACTCCCAAGGGAACTTAATACTATTACTTTACACGCACATAAACACCTGAAGCTAACTCTCGTGCCTGGAGGTCATTCCAAGAAAATGCCTGGAATGAGGTTTCCCAGACAAAAAGTATCTTTGACTTTGACTAATACAAAGATTGTTATAGGTGATAAGAAACCTGATGTTGCACAATACTACTTCACAAAACCCTTCATTTCCTCAGAATGAAATACCTAGACTTCTGAATCATGATGACCGACATGATCCTGTCAGACAGCTTGGTACCTTTTAAAAATCCATAGGAGTTTGTTGAACTTGTGAAAGGCAATATTGCTTCCAACAAAGGCTTTGTTGCTCTGAAGTGACCAGTAAGAATACTGGTGCAGGTGAATCTCAGAGATACAGTTTGAAGTAATAAACTGATAATGATGACTTTCGTGTGATCAGCCATGTTTTCCTATAAGCTTCTGTAATGTTAAGACTGTAAGAGCTCTGTATTGCAGTTGATACTGTTTGTGTGCCTTTGCATAGAATTATTTTATAAAATAAAGATCTCATCTTGGTTCCACAGTCTGTTCTCAAAGTGCATTGACTCTTGTGTAGAAACAGACCTAACATATATTCTACAATCTGAATGGCAAAGGCTTTGCTAGCATTTTATTAGGAATAGATAATAGACAGCATTGACAATTCTCAGTCTGACTTGTCACCCTGTTTCTTGTGTAGGAGAATAGTAGTTGTACCACTATAATCAACTGGTGCAGCTTCTTATTCCTAAATGGATACAAATCACAATTTATACCCACAAATAAATGTTTCAGCATCATAATTAAGAAGAGCAAGAAGCAATGCTTTTATGGTCTAGTGAGTGATGACTTGAGCTGATGCACAGCTTTTTGATTTCTTCTGAAGATAGTGGTGCTGCTAGCACTTGAATTGTTTCTGCCATGGGTTGTGTTGTGGGTTTTTATTTTTTAACTCAATTAACTAGAAGGTTAATAGTAGGTTTAGAATGCCAAAGTTTAAAAGACAGTGAATCACAATTTCAGATTTGTCAGTGTTGTGAAACTAGCTGCTATTTTAAATGGAACACCTACACCTCTCCCTCTCCCCCTGCCACCTCGCTCCACAGATGCTCTTCAGTTGTATGAAGAAATTGATTATTCTGTCTTTTCTGAAAGTTTTCAGAATATCACTAATTTGTTATTTGGCAAGAATTTCTCATCATATGTAAGTTACACTGCAGAAGTGTTACAGCTACCCTATATGCTCTGCACTGATCTCACATCTGGGTAATGAAAGAATGGATGATAACCAGCACAAAATTAAAATTCATAAGTATGGAACTTGTCATGAATGTGAAACTGCATCCTGTTTGTAAACATCCTGTAATGATGCTATGAATTAGTATGCTTAAGTTTTTTCCAGGCTAAAAATTTATCGCTCCAGCAATGAAGAACAAATTACAGATAGATTAGTAAAACTAAGCTGACTTTACAATTATTATTTTGTTCTGACAGTCATGCTATTTATGCTTTGTCTTTTCCTTGACCCAGACAACTTTTATTACCAAATGCCAGCCCAAAGCAACTGCAGAGATTCAGCAGCTCTGATCTACATTGGTTTCCTTACATCTTCTGGGGATTTTCTGCTCTCTGCTGCACAGTACAAATATTAGGATAAAGAAGAAAGATGTAGTTTTAGGCATTTTCATCATCCTCAGGAGTCACCACCAACATGACTTGTCCTAAACCTTTCTATTCTCAGACTGAAGGGGGGAAAGCATGACACTGCGGAATACTGACATCATTAAGCCTGCTTGCTCATCACTTTTTTCACCCCCTATCATTAGGATACTGCATCATATATGCTGCTCTGATCCCCACTTTCCCTTTGCTTACAGATCGTTGGAATCATCTCCCAAAAGAAGTAGTGGATTCCTCTATACTGGGCAGGTCAAAGAGTCAGCTTGACAGGATGCTGGGCCATCTCATTTAAACTATACTGTCACATGCTCCAAGTAGTTGAAGCCCAGCAGCTTACTTTTAAAGTATCTTTCAAAATGTAGTCCAGATTGCAAGACTCCAATGTTGATGCCCTGAAAAAATCAATAGAAAGTCTAGAGAATATAATTTCTGTCTTACATTTATCACTGTGGCACCTAATATCAGAACAAAAATATCATGGATAAAATTTCTAATAAAATCTGAAGACATCTTTGCTAAATTTTAAAGCTGGCATAGATTAATCCAGGAATTAATACAGGAATCCTTATGACGCGTATTGATGAAGGACAAACACCTAAAGTCCATTGGACTGATTCTCTATTTTAGAATCAGCATTTATAGTGTTTTTTCAAATCTTAAGTTTTCCAAACTGGACTAGTAAGGAAGTATTATTAAAAACAGACCTTTGGAGAAAGTTTTACTTGGATGTTGTCATCCTTGAAATTAAATAGCCAAGAATAAAGTTTTCTGAACCCATACTCCAAAAATTTTGAGGTTAAGTCAGTAGTATGCTTTACATAAATAGTTGTTGGGAGGGAGAGCAGAGATTACATATAAGCTACAAGAAGCATCTGAGATATACAAGAAGAATATGTGGCCAATATGCAATAATTTATTAATACTCCCTATTGCCTAGTTGTGGGATGGTATGGCTGCAGTGGCTTGCTAAAATGTTTACTATATGCATATGTTGATTAACTTTTATAAGAGAGTAGTTAGAAAACTGCCAAGAAGGCAAAATAAAGATTCTCCATAAGTGTCCTGCTGGTAAACATTTCAAAGACACCGTGAAACAACACCTGAATTATTAAGCTATTCCAGGGACCAGCCAGGTCATTTCTTTTGTTAAGACTAAGAGCAATAAGATTTGAAGACCAGTAACATGGTAAAACAGTCATTCTAGAAGGATGGTGGAAGCTTTATAACACAAAATTCAACTCCAAGCCTCTGACAGTGAAAACAAAAGGTAAAATCTCTAGATAAAAAGCTTTCTATTATGCACTTTAGCTACAATGAAGATGTAACTGACCACAATTAGTTCTGCCATGGTCAAAGGAACACTGTGAAAGGTGCTGAATCCTGATCTTATTTGGTACAGGCATTGAAGAAACAAGTATTACTTCCAAACATTCTTACAAATCAAAGCCATTTTTAACTGAAGGTCAAACACCAGTACACACAGAAAATGGATTTTTGAAAGCATTTTGTGCTTAAGTGATCATTAAAACTGATGGCCAGTAAAAACAAATTTCACTGCAATATGAAAGGAGACTTTTTTTTGTTTTTTAATTGCTAATTTTTTTCCCTCTCTACTGTTTGTAGTACACCCTCCAAAGCTTAAAAGGGAAAACTGCTGTCATCTTTCCATGCTGACTTCCCCCTTCATGAAGCAGATTTCCAAACAATATTACTACCTTCAAACTCTGATACAATGGAGCTGAGTTTTAGTGCTCATAAGATTTTCTCTCAACACAGAAGTTCTTACCAATGTCTTGACCACGATTAAAATACAGGGATAGGAGCCACTCAAAATCCTGCAATTAGCAGCCACAGTATTTTTGTAAACACGTAATGTCAAAGAAATCAGAGGTAAGCAAGCAAGCATGAAACAGTAAAAGCAAGTGGTGTCAGTGACCACATCAGCATCACAATAGGGAACATTCAGGAAACAAACATAATTGATTTTGAAAGCTCCAGTCCTTTGGACCCACAAAATTCATTCACACACTCCTGCACATGCTTACATTTACTTCTATGAGTAGTAGCAAGTTGACTAGAAAACTGCAGAGAGGTAAAGAAAACTTGCAAACACTTCCAGGAGCTGCACCAATGTTTCAGTGGCAACAGTATTAAACAGGAACATAAATTCTGGACATAAAGTCTACCACAGTTAGCATGGATACACTTCAAATCAGAAGAAGTCTCTAAGTGTATAGGGACAGAAAACTAGTACATAGTACAGTCAAAACAAAGGAAATTAAAAGATGTGATATTCTAAAGTGACTTTCTGAAGTGCTTTGCAGCACTGTCTCAGGAGGCAGGCACAACCACGTATAAAGGAATAGAAAGTCAAAAAGACGTCCCCAGTCCCAAAGTATCGCTCAGTAAGGAAGTCGTTCTGGACAGAAAGCAGAAATCAAAGCTCTATGAAGACAACCAACAAGAAAGTTGCAGATAGGTCATGAGGTGTCAAAATATGTACATTAATTAAACACTTTGTAATTGCTTGAGAGAAAAGCTTGAAAGAAGAAAACTGGATGCAGAAAAGACATATCCAAAAGTCTTTTGGGATTTTATAAGAAACTGAAGTATTCTGACCTCTGTTCAAATTAGTACTGCTGGTTTCATGAGCAGTCAAATATTAGGAAACTTGCTCTGATGATGACTTCATGAGAGAAGGGTCTCAGCACCGAGAAAAAGAGGGATTTTGACTGCAAAAGCAGAATTATCTGGGAACATATAAATAAAGTAATTTAAAACTCAAAGGGAGATATCTGACTGAGCAAAGCATACCTAAAAGTTTCAGCTGAGACTGTCATGCAGTATTTCAACAGCTCTCTACAATGCATATTGCACTGATCTGCATTAACTTTGGTTTTTACTTTGTCCTTTATGGTTTCTCCTGAGAAAGCATGACACACATACAGAATAAACTGCCGTTTCTACATGAAAAAATTGAGTAAGGTTACCCCATACTGTGTTGAAAGAGGCATTTCAGTATCTTCCAATAACAAACACATTTATGTATGTCATTACAGTAAAGAATGAAGCAGTCACAGCACTGTAACAGAATTAATCAATATGCAATGTATTGGACTCTGAGCAAAAAATTTAGTGCTATTTTTAAAAGTACCTTGAGGTATGCTTTGGTAAATGGTAACTTGCTAAAGGTAGCCTGAAACCACAAGAAGACAAGTACACTTGCTTAATTTTCTTTTCAAAAGATTAAAGTATGAAATATATATCATGCTTTACCTAAGCAACAGTATCCTTTTGAGGCTGACAAAATACATGGAAGGTGTTTTTTAAACTCAAGTTGCCTGCAGTCAAATATACATAAAAACTGAATTGTCTGCAACTTGCTCACAATGAGAATAATTTTCATTAGGTCAGCCTAATATGATGCCTTTGTTGACTTACAAGTTATATTTTAAACATATCTCCTATTTCTTAAACTGATTTCAGGCTCTTGAATGCAAGCACATAGTAGAGGCAAATGTGAGGACACTGACTAGAGCACAGAGCAATTTTTTTCTAGGAATTCCACTTTTTAGTGATACTGTATAGGATCTAAACAGGATATGTGTTCTGGGTAGGATGAGTATTTGAATTCAGTCTTACCATGCATGTAGATAGTTTAGATTAGATATTAGGAAAACTTTCTTTACTGAAAGAGTGGTTAGGCATTGGAACAGGCTGCCCAGGGAGGTGGGGGAGACGCTGTCCCTGGAGGTGCTGAAGAAACATGTGGGCATGGCACTTTGAGACGTGGTTTAATGGTCGTGGTGGTCTTAGGTCAATTGTTGAACTTGATGATCTTAGAGGTCTTTTCCAATCAAACCACTTCTATAATTCCATGATTATATGAGCTATAGTAGATATTCACGTTAAATATGACACTAGTATGATTGAAACTAGTGGAGATATCAATGCACATAATGGCTTTATTTGGGACAGAGTAGCCCTTTTTTTTCTCAACAGCTGACACCTCCTGCTATTCTCTGAAGGCCAAGTGTAAGATATGGAGAAGTAAAAAGGGTCCTTCTGCCAGAAGATTTGCTTTACGTTTTGTATGGATTGCTTGTGCTACAAATTTCTTTAGCTGACATGAGAAGTGATGCAATGTTCAACTTCCTCATGTCCCAACTCTTTCTACATACAGAAGGGAATCATACTGGTTTTCATTAGGTTTAGACAGGGATACCTCAGAACACTGTTTCTGCCACATAGCCCCATGATTTTGAATGGGCATCAGTAACTATGCATTGCAGTGAAGGAGACCAGGTCTTTTATTGAAGTTCAGTAGCACAGAATCATTGTGGTTGGAAAATGCCTTTAAGATCATCAAGTCCAACCATTACCTAACTCTCCCAAGTTTGGTGCTAAACCATGCTTCAAGGTCTCCTCTCAGCCTCTTTTTCTACAGGGTAAACAAGCTCATTTAGCTCTTCAGGGCTTTCCATCCTCCCTTCATGAAAACACTAGCAATTTTTACTTATTAAATGTTCAAGGACTAACTTAGCCACATTTTCTTCTGTTTAAAAAACAAAGACTGCTTAATCTGATATGACAGAAACTAGGTCCCCAGCTAAATTTAAAAATCTGACTAATAAAGAGATAAAGGATTCACCTTTATCAAACAAAAGGTTTGTTTGACCATTAGGGAATAAAGAAAAAAAAGTTAGAAATCTAAGATAAATATACATGAAAGGAACAGAAAAGATGGAAGAAAAGAGGAGGGGGTGAAAAAAAACATAACCTTTGCAAATGTTCTGAATTCTTTCTAAAGCAAACACAGTATAAAGCACCGTATTCATTCAGGCCCTATTAGTTTGAATAACCCAACTGCAATCAAAACCATTTTTTGCAAGTATTAAGTGAAATGCAGAAACAGAAGCGTTTGTAGGATAAGAGCTGATGATGCAATAAGATGACAGAAAGTATCAGCCAGACTCAAGGAAAGCAGGGCTTCAGCAACTGCTTGAATTTTTAAAAGGAAAATTTGTACCACAGTAACTGCTGAAGAATCAGTATTTCCCTCATTGAATCTTTCCTTTGTAATTTTGCATGTGTTTTATCACCAATATTTCCTTTTAACACAATAAATGGTGCAAACTTTCAACTGCAATTCAAATGTCACTGACTCTGTCATAATTGGAGAGGGAAAGGTCAAACACTAGTTCACAAAAAATATTAATAAATTTGCAGCCAAAATCGTTAGGACAAATTTTGGAGGCTGACAAAAACCATGAGGAAAAGATGTGATAATCTGCTGTCCTTGAGGGAATAAGTGACAAGGTGTCTCTCTCAAAGTATCTTAAGAAATGTCATCAATAACACTTTTATTAAATATTAAATTTAAAACTAAAACATTAAAGGATCTAAAGAAAAAGCGATACTGTTGTTTAGTAATTCTGAATAAATTTCATAGAATGGGTAGGGTCAGGCCAGGGACAATTCCCACTAGATCAAGTTGCTCAAAGCCCCATCTAATTAATAAATTGTGAAGGATTAAGTATACTAACATCAGCATAAGAACATTCTCTCAGTATACTACAATTAGCATTGTCAGTGACTAAAATATCATCAGTCTGGCAATGGAATTTGTTTGCTTTCTCTCCAGTAGGATTAAGTGGTAAACCCATCTCTCGTCAGAATATATGTGTAACTTAGTCTTTAAAACAAAGACATCGATCCAAAAACAATACTGAGATCTTAAAGTGTAAAAAGAACACTGGACTATTAAATTACATGGTTGCAGAAGAAAATCTTGCAAGCTTGTGCCATGAGATAATTAGTTTTACTTCTATCGTGTTCAAATTCACTTTAAAATTAAGGTGTTCAGTTCTGAATTTGTGCCAAACAGTGTGACAAAACAGGCTGCAGCTGATGCATCAGGAAAGAGAGGGAGGGAGCTGGAAGCCATCATCAAAGCAAAAGAACATTATTCTGTGATGGTGAAAAATTGAAGTAGGAGACAGCATATAAAAAAAGAAGAAAACACGATGGTTGTTATGCAGAGCCCTGAGATGAAGCCATTCCACATCAAGCAGAATAAAAATGAAAAAGAAGAGGGAAGAATTTGGTGAACAATTGAAGTATGGTCTCAAAGATTTCACCATAGCCTTGCTAAGGCCACAAAAGAGTTGTCAAGGTGGCAGCAAAATATGGTTCAGCAGCACAATAAGATCTGGTCTAAAGTAGAGATGCATGTGCCATGAGAAATATGTAAATACAATGAGAAAGAAGAGAGGTGGGATTTCCAGGATAGGGTAAACAGTGTGTCAGCAGTTACCTGAAAATTAGAAAAAGCATTGGTTTTTCTTTCCTCACTGGCATGGAAAGTCCCATTTACAGGTAAAGAATGGAAAACCAATCAAGGAAGACAGACAGCATATAACATCAGGAAAGTTAGCCTAAGGCGGTAGTAGGTAAAATTAGTACTCATTGGAATATGAGCTCAGTTGACACAAACAAATTCCTAACAGTCGTGAGACAACATCCCAAAGTCAGCAGTGTGACTTTGTACCTTTTAGCTCTTTGTGCTTGCACTCAGGGTCAGAACAAAGACAAAATGCAGACAGGAAATTGAGTGGCCCTTTCACTCTTGCAGGCAGTATGTGTGAATGAAGAGGGCAGCACACGGACAAAATCAATAAGAGGAATCCAAGTCTCCTGTTGACTGTAAGATTCTCACTCGTGTATAATACATCATGGATGGTCAGACAATCACCCTGCATTGCATGGGTTTTTTTTTTTTGGTTGGTTTTTGTTTTTTAATTATTATTTTATAAATATATTTTTTAAGGTTGTAATGCAATTGCTAGTAAAAGACTGATTAGAAAATTAACAAAAATCAGCTACCAACACCAAAATCATCTCATCAGCAAGCAAATGAAGAATAAGTGACATTCTTGCTGAACCCTATTAGGAAGTAGAGAGCCATGAGATTCTAGGAGGGTTTTATATTTCAGTTCAGTGAAGGACTTGCAGGAAATTCAATTAAATATCACACACATTTGCCTGAGAGCAGAGCCCAGATATAGTGAATGACAAGCTGGTTTCTCCATTTACACCACACTAAGCAGGACTCCTTCTTTTCTTAACTGTTCACAGGGACACTTCATGGCTCCACATTTCACATAATGTAACTATTCAAAGGCTGTGATGCTTATATGGGGTATGGAACCCTAAATATAGTGTCTTCCTTATCTGGCTGTCCTACTGTCTTACAAAAATTACTTGTTATGCTTACATGCTTCTCCTACATGTGAGGCTAGTCCCATCAAAAAGAAGACACAGTATGAATGTAAGGAATGGCAGAAGGCAGAGGGAGACTCTGTAACCCTTGACAATGAACTGGAAGATGGGGGGGGGGGTTTCCCTTTCACTTAGCAAGTTTTTGAGGCTTTTATTTTTGGCTTTTTGATGGTTTGGGGTTTCTTTGGCGGTTTTGTTTGTTTGTTTTGTGAATTTTGCTTTGTTTTGTTTTCTCAATAACAGTTGCCAAAAAATCCAATAATAAACACTTGTTCCAGGATACAGTACATGCGGAGATACTGCCATCTTGAAAGCAACAGAAAATTAAGGACCAGGTTTGTGGGATGGCACACTAACCATGAAGCTATTTCATGAGATGGGTACTGTTAGCCATATGGTGATAGTGCCTGATATAAAGGCTTTGTAAATGTCTATCAAACCAGTCCTTTGAGGACACTCCAACCTGCTCAATCCATTTCTGGATCCTAATCATACCTAGTCCTAAAGTATATGCTGATCTGCTCAGGATAGTGCAGTTCTGCACATGCTCAGATGAAGGGTCAGTGCCTAAAGAACTTCAAGAGCTAACAATTAGGACAGGACACAAAGTGCATTTAAAACTTAGTATGTACTATATCTTACAGCAAGAGCAAACATATCACAAATCCATAGTAACACAGCCTGTGTTACTATGGCCATAAATAAGTCAACAGCCAATTCATTGGTTTGTTATAAGTTGCCCCAAAATCTTTAACATCAGCACATCAAAAACAGTAGGAATCTAAAGAAAATTTTGAGTGTGGATTTAAGTTAAACAAAATCATCAAGTAATTGTCTGTCTTCCTGGAGAGAACCCAAAGAGTAGGACCTGCTTTTATAAGTCATACATGGCCAGACACACAAACCAAGATAGAATATAAAAGGAAGGTGTTCTCCAGTTCAGGTGAAGAAACATAATGTAGGAAAAGAACATGTTGAGGAAGTAGGTTAAAAGAATAATTAAAATTTCCAGGATCAGTTGCTAAGAAATTACCATAACCAAATTTCCCATAAGTTCTGAACGACGTCTCGTTATAGTACAAAAAAGGCAACTTTAAAAATGAGCTTATTAGCTTATATTGGCAGACACAACCTGGTAAAATGTATGGAGACTACCTTCAATGGTGAGACAGAATCGGTAAGGAGCATTTGGAGCAACCCCTCAATATCAGAACAGTTTTATACCTACCTTATGTATGTATCTAGGTATGAAAAATAAAGACCACATACCAAAAAGAGCAGGGACACTTGCATCTTGATTTCTATTTAAAGACTGTGCAGAGGAAAGCTTTTACACTGCTAAAGGTATCAAATACATTACTTTGAATTTCCCTTGCTCTGTTAGACCAGCATAAACAAATCCTGAAACTTTCAATAATATAAAAATGAAGTTTACTGAAACAGTTTGGGAAAATGAAAATAAATATGTTTGCCTTGTTTCTTAAATTGAATGGTACACACACGCTTGGTAAAAGGTAGGCAATGCGGGAATGCCTGCTGGTTAGACTTATTCATCTGCTGTGAGTGGGACACTCAACTAGATGGAAAGGAAAGATGAGCTGTGAGGACAGCACAACGGTGGAGGAAGCTCAGAGGAGTTATACTATGCCTTATTTCAGAGGTTTTCAAGATTTGAGGGGACTAAATACATTTCCACATTCCCTACCAACCCATATTACTCTGTGTGCATGAGAGTTTCTCAAGTACATAAAAATATGTACAAAATGATTCTGATTTAGAAATTGTGCCAACATTAATTTCTGATTTTCAGGGAACAATACATAGTACAAATCTTCTAAATGAAATAGGAGCTAACTTCAATGGTATTGCACTTCATATTTGCCAGTGTTCTAATCAGCTATAATGAACAGTTGCATTCATTATGTAATGGTGTTCCTTTAGTTAAATCTGAGAGCCAGATTCTACTGATCATTTATTTCAAAGGTAAAAGTCTTTCCGAGACAACAGGCTTAAACTGTAAAGATAATTTTGATCATTGTGGGTACAATTCATCCACTTCATTTTAGATGCCTGAGAAGTAATTCAGGTGCTTAACCACTCATGTCTAGAGCCATTTGAGATTTTACAGGATATTGAAGCTGCCTATGTGGAGTCACCAGGAATGACACAGAACTTACTAGACACTTCTATCTTTATTAGGAACAGGAGATAGAGATGTCTGAGACACTTGAGATGATATGTAACACCTAAGTTTAGGAGGGGAATAGCATTTAGAAAATTATGTATTTGTATCAGTATTGGTATTATTTAAATCTGAACAAGTTTCATTAGTGTACCTTTATAGTAAATGGCAAGAAATAATCACCTCAGGATATAAATCTTGTTGATTATTTTGCATATCTACACCTTGGTCAAATGACATACCAGCAACAGTCATTTCTTTGTGCTGAGTGTAAAGGAAATCCCACTCATTGCCCGTCCTTCTCTGCATTCAATCACTTTTACACCTACTGAATGTATAACACCTGGAAGCATTATGATATCATATGATTCAAGCAGCTTCCATTCTTCTATCTGAACTAAATGGACTGGCCATTAGTTACTATAGCACTGCATGACTAACTCAGAGGAGAAGAGTAGAAAGATAGTTAAGGGTTTGTCTGCTTTGCACTGATAGCACTCTTGAAGAGACAGAGAGAAGATTCATAACAAGGATGAAGGATGTATTTATTCTGCTCCACCATGTGTTGTGTTACACAGAAGCATAATCACAATGATATTACCAAAATAAAATGCATCAACAAATGTACAGTACCTCCAGTTGCAGAGTAAACATGAGTGTGATACATGAGACAAATGATAACTCTCAAGTGTACCTCTCAGCAGGAGTCTGCCCCTGTATTAACCATTCGTGATCACATGCTGGTTTGTAAATGATTTACATGGAAAATTTTGTAGATTAGCATTTTAATACAAAACATTTTTTCCACCAAAAGCCTCATTCAAATCTTTGTTTAAATAAATTGCATTTGGTATGTCACCCTAACCCTCTGTGGGTATTGACTACAGTACATATGCTAGAAAATTACCACCACTGGCAATCCAATAAGGCAAGTCAAGCTCTGATGATGAGTCAGGGATGAGGTTCAATAAGATAAAATGAAGAGTACAGGCTCAGCTCAGGACACTGATTCCATTCCACCATCAGATGTACATTATTGATCCCAGCAGTTTAAAAAAGGAGCATGTATTTGATGTAGCTGGCAGCAGCCTTCCAGTTAAATTGCTCTTCATCTGGCAGACTATTCTGTGAGCTTTGTTACAGAGCTGATCGGTAAATGCACACAATTTTGGTATTTCTCACAGTAGCTACAAGGGTGAGTAAGGTGAACAACTCTTTAAACATTTTCAGTCACTGCTTACAACAGATGTAAATGGAACCTGCATGTGTGGATTTTGAGGCTTTCCAATGACTGGTCAGGAAGAATTCACTTCGTGGAATATGGTCTTCCATGCAACCCAACAAGATGTGTCAGAGAACACACTATAGAGAAAAATCAGTGATTCCATCACAGATTTGGGCCTAAAGTGCTTGGAAAAAAACTCTTTTGGGATAGCATATTGTTGAAATGTGATATGCTTTGGTCCAGATGATTCATAAATAGATTTCCACTGTTAAACATGCAGTCTTCCTTTTTCTTGTCACTCAAGGAAATTAAGGAGAAGAAATGGAAGAAGGCAGAGACAAGAAAGCTTTTCCTGGAAATGTAGGAATAAAAAATATTGCCAGAAAAATTTTATGAAATAGGTAGAGCCAAACCTTAAAGATACTTTTCTGCATCTATTTATACCTGCACCCTGCAAAACCGCTCCTGCCTCATATGTTGTTAATATAGTGTGTGTAGAGAAATTTAAAAATGGGCTTTCATGAAAATATCCCATTATTCCCTGAAAGAATTCCCAGGGTTTGAAGAATGAGATCACAAATAGCTAAAATCTGAGGGAAAACTGAGACAAGGGAAATACATGGGCCATGCAGAAAACATAGTTGTCCAAGAAGAGACAGAGAACATGGAGTCAGAAGAAAAGTACTAGTTAGGAGTAGCCTATGAGAGGAAAAAACCCAAAAGACAGAAACAGCTCTTAGAAAAATGAAAGGGAGCCCATCCAGAAAGAGCAACAGCAGTTTTACAAAATCTCCAATGAAGGCATAATTCAGAGATTTTTCTTGCACAAAGACCTTCATGTCTAGAGAAGGAATCCATTGATGGATACAAATGCAGGTGGTGTCAAATGCATTTCCTGTGCTTAGCACTACCACCCTTACAAAGAACTCACTTTGAAGTTGTAGGTACATTGGTTAACACTATTTACATGGTTATGTGAGCAGGGACCATGCTTGGCAGACCCTCTTGGTATTAACATGACACCAGTGATAGCTAAGAGGATCAAATGGAGGCAGCAACTGAACAGCAAGAGAAAGGGGAGGACTAGATGGCTGCACAGACATTCTTCATCCAAACACACCATAACAAAAAAAGGACAGCTCCCCTGATACAGGAAAGCCACACCTGAGTAACAGCAACCAGTATTGCAGTAGCAGAAAGGCTTTTCCCACCAGCTTCACCTGTTGGTAGGAATTAACACAGTGATGTGTCACATGCCACATGTAAGTGTTCATGACTATAAATGTATGAAAATAAACAGGATGATTATGTCATAAATCACTATACTTTGCAGAAAAGGAAGCTGAGCTCAGATTACTGAAGAACCAGTACCTTGTGCCATATCTTTCAATTGTTCGTCCACAGAAGACTGAAACACTCAAAAACAGGGTCTAAAAGTTTGGTCTGTCCTGTTGATATTATTTCCAAATCTGTTGTGCAGCCACTGCTGTTAACTGGATGACATGATGCATGACTCCACCAGAAGATAATAGCTCAGCATACTGTTCTGGTAAGAAGAAGTGAGTCATTAATTATCCTACAGCTGAATCTATTAAAGACGTATTAAGGAGCTTGTTTGGGTCCTAGCAGATATGGAGAAGCTGAATTAGATTGCTTTGCTATTAAAATGCTATTACAATGGCAGTACCTCTCAAAGTAATGCTATTTTAAAGTGATAGTAGGAAGATAGTCTAAAATATCCTCAACTTCTCTATAAATATTACTATTGTACTACTATGCAATTGCCAAACCAAACTTTCCTTAACTATGACATTTAGAATAACCTTTAAAGCTTCAAAAATCATCTGAACTTATTCCAATTATTCACAGCCAAAATCTAAGTCTGCCTGTTTGGATTTCTTTAATGTTTATTTTAGATATTCAAACTGATCACCACATAGAAATTTGTCATTAATTAATTCAGAAGGAATTAAAGAGCAGCTGCAAAGTAGTTCAAGGAATAACCAAATACTTAAAAAAATTTACTTTCACTGGCAATTTAAAAATTGTTGTCATAGGAAACCAAAAAGCAACAATGGTATTATTTATATTTATGATAGAAAAGAATTTTTCTGGACTATGAAAATCAACAGCAAATAAAAGCCCTACACCAAAACTAGAAACAGAGCTGGGAGCATATTTTGTATTTCTTTAGGAGTTAAAAGACCCAACAAAACACTACAAAGATAGGTTTATTTGTATATTTATTTTTAAATTGCAGTTTATGTTCTAGTTGCACCTGCTTCATCTGTATAAATCTACATGCAGACATTATTTTTGGATTAAATGTTTTTTAATCAATGAAAATGAATCAACAAGAATTATATGGACACTTGGAAGTCATAATAGGCCACAATTTCAATTTTTTGAAAACATATTTTGCATCACTAATTTAAAACTCATTTTTTAATATTTAATAATAAAATTACCTTAATTTTACTTTTGGAATTAGTCATTGCTTAAACAAACTTTACACTTCTAGCATAAATATTTCCTGCCGTGACTCTAGCATGGTGCCTGTTGGCACGTTTTGAGAAAAGCTGATACGTCTAAAACGGTTGAAAGCTGCAGTCCTCAAAAATGTGTGGATGATGCACAATCATAAAACTGCAAAACCATGAAGAAATTGACAATACACCTCAATTTCAGTTAACAATTCCCCACATTATTTTTCTGGCCATGATCTTTATCATTTCATTCAGTCTTATGAGCAGCCTCGTACAAAGGTCCTGCCTGACAATGAGGTATTCCTTTGCTTATGTTCATTAACATCATATTCTCAGTGTCCTTAAAAGCAGTTTAGGAACAGAGTATCTATCTAGAAGCAGTACATAGTGTTTTCCTTTCTCAAAGTCATGAAGAAAAAAATGGTCCTCAGAAAAGGATGGTATTCTGACACCTTAGACCCTTTTTTGTTTCTCATATTTCTTGGGCTCCTTTAGACAAGCTGGAAGCATTAGCCTACTAAGCATTTCCTGGAATCCTGTCATGCAATGCCTAACCTCTGTCTTGCTCCACTCAGGGAGCCTTCATGTACAACACACACATGTGGGGTCCACTTCAAGGAGGACGATAAAATGATCTTCAAAACTCACTGACTCAGCTTTTTGGTTTTAATTGAAATCATTTGCCTGACAAAAGAGAATTTGTTCCTTGCAAGATGAAGTAACTTTGTAATTTGAATCAAAGTAGGGGAGGGGAGTTGCATCCAAATAGAAAAGATTCATAAAGATCTTTATCATAACAGAAACACTGCAGTTTGCAACTGGACTGACACAATGCTGTAATATGTTATATGGAGTCAATACTCTGTAAGATCCAAGGCGCTATTTGCATAGTGGAAGGTTGTGGTTCTTTAAGAGAGACAGAATGGTCACTTTTTAAATGTGAATAAATGGTTACAGAACAACAAAGCTTTCTCTCAGCTGTTCGAAGAGCCTCATAATAAACGGATTATGTCTGGTCATCCATTATAAAATCTTCTTTTTACTGAACCGATTTTAATATCCCATACTGAAGCTGCATACTCAGAATCTGCAAGCATTTCCAAAAGTGGCCATGAATTTTCAAACTGATTACAGCAACCTGACAGAAACATTTTAAAAGCCTGACCCAGCAAAGTGCTGAGCAGTTTTCTACAGTGTTGGGCAGCCTCACCTCAAACCCAATTGTTTTCAGGGGGAGCTGTGGCTATTCACTGAATTTTAGGAATACTCAGCATTTTGCAAGATGTAACTCTGAAAATCTGGAAAACTCACTATCTTTAAGATATTTCAGTACTTGAAATCAATGGAGTCAGCTCCCCAAGTGCCCTTGAAGCTCAGGGTTTCATTTTGCAGAGTACAGTACGATGCCTGGATCCAGCATAAGTGTCCATAATATCTGAAGAGTATACTGATGGATTTGCATGTCTGCCATCATCTGCAATGTATTTATAGCTGCCAAGGAAACAATAAGTTGGGGGCCTGGGTGGGGAAGGGAAGAAGGCCCTTCATAATAAGCCCAGACAATTAATCTTTTACGTGCAGCATTTGTAGAAGAGATATCACAGTTTTGCAACATTAAAGGAAGGTAAAATGGACAAAAGGAAATAAAGTTGACATAGGAAGATGAAAAAGGAAATCTGGTTTAGGTGCATTCGTCTTTCTTATAAAAACAATACAGATGCATTCCAGTTATTTCACTTGGTAATAACATACATTGTTAAAAAAATCAGCTTTGCTCTAAAAAATATACATCACTTAATACTTCTTCATAAGTTAATACCACCAGGTATAGCACATTTCTCTTAAAAGAGTAAGCATATAAAATCTGTCCACCATTTGGCAGGAAACAAAATTAAACAAAAATTCACCACTGCTGCATTTGAAGAACCTGACGAGGCACCCACTGATTGTCCCAGCTCTGAGTCACTCCTCTTCCACGACTACCTTCTCCAGCCTTTTGCAAAACACTTAGAGGGGGGAAGGAAGAGACCACCATCAGCATATCAGCCAACACATGGAGAAGTTCAAAGTCTCCCCAAGATGCAGTCTCTAGGAGTCTGATTGGCAGAGGGACCAAGCTCTGCCTGAAAGCTTCCTCAAGAACTGCCTCCTCTCCTCCACTTACACACCCAGGAGAAGAGAAAGTATTAGGAACTTCAGCAGTATTGCTTCCAGCAAGGTCATTATTACTCAGAATATTTTACAAAATCTTTGTTAGGATGTACTAATAATCCATGCTGTAGACATGCCAAGCTTTAGAGAAACAGTTTGGGTGTTAGTGTGACTGTCTCCAACTAACTAATGTGCTCCACACTGAGGCACCAAGAGCACTGGCTTTGCTGGAGCTCCAGCCTGCCTTCCTCAGCTCTGTCCTTGTGGAGAATTTGCACAGGAACAAGAAGCACACAGAGAAGCCAGCTGAAGTTATGACTGCAATGTTTTCTCTATGAAGGCAAAGGTTAGCACTACAGTTTTGGATTAACATGGGGTAGGCATTTTGTCAAGCAATTAAAATGCAATTAGACCACTGTCCTCTTGCAGTATTGATTTTGTTTATAATCCTGTGCTTAAGTTGAATTGTTTCAATATGATCTATCTCTTGACTCTTTCTCCAAATAGTGCTTTTTATTACTTACTCATATGTATTTTAGGAGACATTTAGTCTCTTTTTAAGTAAAAAGAAAAGAGAAAGTGAGTACAATACATGCAAAAGCAGATATTATCCCCTAATGCAGTAAAACTAATCAAGATGCAATCAGAATGACCTCAGTAGCTATATCAGAAGCATATCAAAGGTTGTCCTACATGGTTATGTGTGCTTTGTTTCTATCCCCCAATCCTAACATCTAGACAAAAATGAACATGGTCTATGCTCTCAGCAGTGTTCTTCAGTCAGAGCACTGAAAAACAGCAGAAATGCTTGGACGTCCCAAGCAAAGGAGTGAACCTGTGGTTCCACCTGCCCTAACATGTCAGTCCACAGAGCATGCTGCTTGCTGTGAAGGGTTGTGGCAGCTGTCACTGCTCTGTTCTTTCCTTCAGGGACACTGCATTTTATTTCGGATAATGTTTCCATCAGCTGCCACAAGAGCTTCTCTTCATGCAATGCATAGCAACCTGGAAAAGTTACAATTTATTGCTAAGTATTTGTGAGCTTAGTACTCAGCTGAAGATGAGTCGTCAAATGAACTCTAATGTGTGAATCTAATCCCTTGATAATTCCAGTCTATGACTAGTGGTATCTAGGTCTGCTACATATGCCTTTTATTCACTACACAAGCCTCGCCACTTATAAAGATATACCTCATCTTGCAGTACATTGGTTAGAAATTAGGACAGGAAAGGATTCAAAGCTTCATCCTAACTGTCTGATCTTTGACTTCAGCTAGCTCCACTTCCTTTTCACTTTTAAATGCAGGAATAATTCTTTTCTAATTAATCTAGAGATACTATTGAGAATTCCTGTCCTCTAGTATAGACAATTCATGATGGAGCATATAGTTGTGTACTGAATTAGTATTTTTAATATGTCCACTTCTATTTATGCTTTTTCCTATGTACAGCTAAAAATATTTATGTAACAGAAAGACAATTTTAAAAATCCAACTGCATACACTTCTAGTTTACTTCAATACAAGATAATCTTTAAGGAAGTGTACATACTTGTGTATATACAACTAAGCAAAACCAAACCTGAAAATAATTTTGAATGCTTTCTCAATTTTTGAAATGATTTGAACAAAGCAGTTTTCTTGTCAGTATGTATTTATACAGTGCCCAAAAGTATGCTATTTGCTCTTCAATATCTTGTCAATATCTTTATTTAGCTAAAAATCAATCTTTTCACCACTAAGCTTACTGCTGGTGACAGATATCACACCCATAATGGCACATTTTTAGTGTTGCTTATATATGTTGCCAGCAATGTGCTCTTGTGGCCAAGAATGCCAATGCCATTCTGGGTTGTATTAGAAGGGATGTGGTTAGTAGGTCAAGAGAGGTTCTCCTCCCCCTCCACTCTGCCCTGGTGAGGCCACATCTGGAATATTGTGTCCAGTTCTGGGACCCTCAGTTCAAGAAGGACAGGGAACTGCTTGAGAGAGTCCAGTGCAAAGACACAAAAATGAGTAAGGGAGTGGAACATCTGCCTGATGAGGAGAGACTGAGGGAGCTGGGGCTCTTTCGTTTGAAAAAGAGGAGACTGAGGGATGACCTCATTAACCTTTATAAATATGTAAAGGGTGAGTGCCAAGAGGATGGAGTCAGGCTCTGTGATGCTCAATGGCTGGACAAGGGGCAATGGTAAAGGTTGAGGCATAGGAAGTTCCATGGAAACACAAGGAAAACCTTTTTCACTGTGAGGGTGACAGAACACTGGAACAGGCTTCCCAGGGGGGTTGTGGAGTCTCCTTCTCTGGAGATATTCAAAACCCACCAGGATGTGTTCCAGTGTGATCTGGTATAGATGATCCTGCTCTGACAGGGGGGTTGGACTAGATGACCTTTCAAGGTCCCTTCCAACGCCTAACATACTGTGATTCTGTGATATTTTGAGGAAACAAACAGCCATCTTATATTGTTGTAAGCACTTTAATGTCATCTTCTACATAAAGAATTTTTAATAAAGTACATTTTAAAGGCAGCTTGAATCACATGGGATTGGCAGGAGCTCATTGGGATGCATGTGAAGAGATGGCTAGTACACATTGATTTTATCTTCTGCAATAATAAACACAGTAAAGACCTTGATTGTTAAAAGCCAGGATACTACAGAAAAAAAAAAAAAAGGGGGGGGGATAAAAAAGAAAAGAAAGTTGAAAAACTGGTTATAGATTTTTCTAGTCTAGAGTTCCTTGCTTCTGGCATCAAACACATTTTACCACCTAAAGAAGTTTCACTGCTACTTTACCCGTTGGCAAAAATCATGTCTAGTGGATTCTACAGACTCAGGTAACAAATGTAAGACTCCGCATTCCTAAACTAGCAAAACACATGACAAGAAGAAGCAGAGAGCCTTGATTTGAGGCTAAGATAGCTGCAGAAAAACAGAAAGGAAAAAACCAAACAAACAAGCAAACAAAAACCAACAACAAATCCAAACCAAACAACTAAACAAAAATGAAAACCAGAAACTGAGAAACAGGAGTGAAAATTCAAGGAAATAACATGTTTATCCATCTGAGAGTGGAGGCTGGTGTTAAATGAAAGGAGAATGTCTTCAGAAATGCCTTCAATAGATGGATCCCCATGCTTTAAATAAAGCCATAAAATGTATTATACAGTAAAAAGTGTTGAGGGCGCAGATGAAAAGGCAAAATATTCCCAGTGTTTCTCATGAGAACTGTATTTTCAGAACTGATTTCTCCTGAGAACTATATTGACATAATTGAACACAGAAGGCTCAAAAATTTTATACATGCCTTTTTGTATTAGTAAGTGATATCTGTTGTTAGATTTACCACTAAACTACATCAAATTCAGTGATTTTTGCATGATTACCTGATAAAATCCTAATTGATAAGAAAGACACATTTTTCAAGGAGCTAGAAATCACATAGCACAACACTCCAAAACCTAGTCTAATAGTATATATTCATTTCAGGTTGAATATGAGCTCTGGAAGCTGATAATCAGGCCACCAAATTAGATGCCAGGGTTAGAGCTCCTGATCCCTAACTATCAAAGATTGCAATATTGGTCTTTGTCTGTAGTACCACCTAGTGTCAAAAATTCTTCTCTATGAGCTGAAAAGAATTTAATTGAACTCCATCTATTCTCCTTTATTTCATCTGCTCAAAACAACACCAGACTCTGCAGGAAGGCTGCCTGGAGGGCCTCTTTTATGATGGCAAGCCCAAAGAAGTGTCTTTCATACTTTGGTTTGCTTTATAGAAACAGAATTATGGGCCTAAAAGCAGTTTGCACTTTTGGTACATCAGACAAAAAAATCCCCCCATATTATGCACAACTTTAAAGTAAAGTAAATTTTTGCAATAGCATAAAGCAGATGAAATGCTGTAGGGCTTATCTGCATAGGAAGTGAGAGAAAAAACTACAGTGAGCTAAGCTGTTGTAGCACAGTCCATGCACTGTTTTGCATTTTGGGGCAAGGCCCAAAGGAGAGTCAGAGAACTTTCAAAGAGAAGCACTCTGCCTGCACACCCAGGGAGTCCTCGAGCAGAACAAAACAGAGCCAGCAACATGCTGAAAAGTCTTCCTCCTGCTGTCCACATGTTACTTGCCCACATAAATTTATTTTCTAAACCAAAATGTTCTCCCAGAGATCCCAGGCTGCCTAGGGACATGGCCACATGGGGAACCTGTCTCCTTCCTACCCATCTTGCAGGGAAGCCTGTGAAGCACAGGAGCAAGAGAGTTGGGCAGCCCTGGATCCAAAATGCCTGCCTGCCAAGGTAGGCAAGCTGTCTGCCTGCCCAAGCTGGGCATCCTCAATCCCTCTGGAGCAGGGAGCTCCCAGGCACCTGGCAGGCTGCAGGAGCAGGGCAGCCCCATGTCCCTGGAGCCCCATGGCCAGAAGAGTGAGAAGTGGAGAGAGCTGGATTTGGTGGCCACTTACTCTAGAGGCTGCCAAGAAGTTGGGCAGCTCCTGAGCCTAGCAGGTGGGAGCTGTCCAGGTGGGCAAGGTGGCAGGTTGCACTTCACTCAACCAGGGCTGTTTGGATATCTCCCCTCAAAACCTCTCCAGTGTCAATTGGGTTTGCCCCAGAATTTCTTAGCTGCTCTGTTTGGGACTTCTCAAAACATCCTATCTGAAAGAAACATTCACAGAGTGACTGTAGGCACAGAAAGCTCACAATGTGAATTCAAATTAAACTAGAATCACAAATGTGAAAGGATACACAGCAGGCACATTTACTAAACTAGAATGGAGTGTGTTGGCTGTGAATTCCCTGGAGACGGAGACAGCCTATGGACATGGGTCTCAGGTGATAAATGTAACTGCCATGGCAGCTCTATGTGTAGTTTGTATATTTGCTTATAAATTTAACACAAGAGCAGGGCAGAGAAACAGGATAAAGATTAAATATATAACAAAAATTTGTATCAACATCATCTAATTGCATAGCCGAGGCAAGGCAGTGTTAATTAAAATTATAGATGAGCCAGCTAGTCATTCACATCAGTGAGCATAGAGCAATTATCAACCTGCTGGCTTTCTTGCTACTCATAATATACATGTTTTCCCTTTTTTGATGGAAGATAATAGCTATACTGAACAGTGTGGCAGAACAGTAATGAATATAATGGCTATTGAGGTAACCTGCAGCTGCGATGCGTAATATTATCAAAAAGATACTCTGTTTCATTTGGAATAAGTCACTATCCAGAAAGATAAGTATTTCTACTGCTAGACTTGAGTAGAAAAAGAGTCATGGGCAATTTGCAGATGGACAGATAACTATTTGTTTCTTGCATTAAGATACACAAATACAATCATACCTTGACTAGACCTGAGGCAAAAGTACAGTCTCAATTACGCAGCAGTGCAAAATTAAGTAATAGTATCAACATCATTACATCTCTTTTTAAGTGATAAACTGGAAGAATTTCACTGACTTTTGATTGAAAAAAATACACTCTCTGAGCCTGGCAAATGTATTATTCCATGAGCTTCCAAACAACTTGGTTTAAGATGGCTCCCTAGGAGAGACCATGCTATCACTGTATCAGCAGCTTTATCACCATGTAGGGTACTACAAAGAAGGTATTAAAGACAAGGTGACCTCCTCAGAAGGTCGCTCAGTACTTACAAGCTGTACCCATGTTCCTCATCATGCATCGATTCCAGTATCAAGGCATTGGATACACTGCTAGTGCACAGCTTCCCAGGGAAAGGGAGAATACTGGTATAACCCAATAGTCCTGTAGGCAGGAGACTAGCAAAACTATCCCCTCTCCATTTACAGAAAAACAAAGCTCTGTTTACCAAAAGTTTGTGCTTTGTACTGTGCACACACCACGGTGAAAATCCTTTTCAGTCAAAGGGGAGTGACACATCTGAAACTAGACTTCTTTGGGATAAACCCTGCCCATTTCTACTTACAAGATGCTCCATTAGTATTTCCCTGACAGTGCCTTATCCTTGATAACTCACACCCTAAACACATAAAAAAAACACTACTTAATTCATACTGAATCATAGAATCAGTCAGGGTTGGAAGGGACCACAAGGATCATCTAGTTCCAACCCTTCTGCCATGGGCAGGGACACCTCACACTACATCAGGCTGGCCAGAGCCTCCTCCAGCCTGGCCTTAAACACCTCCAGGGATGGGGCCCCAACCACCTCCCTGGACAACCCATTCCAGGGTCTCAGCACTCTCACAGTGAAGAACTTCTTCTTCACGTTCCGTCTGAAGCAGATAGAGTCACAATTTGAAGGTGTAGCACTATCATTTCATGTGCTTTTCATATATTTATGTCACTAGTTCAGTCACACTGAAGTTCAGTACAAAGATATCAAGCAGTTATGCTACTTTTGTCTGAAAACTAGTATCTTTCTGGCCAGATCTGGCCAATTTACAGGTACAACTTGGAAATATTACAACCAAGACACATTTTCTGCTGTTTAACAATAACTGAAACTGAATTCAGCATTTTGTGTACATCAAGAGAAAATGAAATCCCTCCTAGGTTAATGTGCAACACAAAACTTCACAATATTAGCAACACTGATTTCTCACTACTCATGATTTGATGTATTTTTAAACTTCAATGGAAGGAATAATGGCTAGAACCAACTAAATATTTTGAACAAATTCCATGACTATTTGCTCAACTTTTAAAATAAATTTATTTTGAATTGCATCTGCACCACTTCTGTGTTTCACTTCCAGATTACATTCAGCAAAACCACCTGCCCAGCAGAAGATTTGTGTATTACATAAGTCAACATAGCTGCTATTTTGAGAGCTTAGATGAGATTTAAAGGGAGCATACCCCTTATACTTTCTATGCAGCAACAAATATACCTAGAAATGTGATATATTTATGTGTACTTCTTCCTCCAAGTATATATAGGTTATTGCTCTGTCTTAATCTGGGATTTTTTTTATCAACATGATTGAAAAGAACTGATCAAACAGTTCTGACGTTATGTATCATCTTAGACCTCGATTCCTGAAGGTCTGGCAGTGGAATGGGGAATCACATTAGTGCCATAAATTGACAAATACTTATGGACAACTGTTAAAAATCCACCACGATTTTGATAACAAAATTTTCTGTGAACCCTGAAAAATGATTGTTCATAGGCACACCATGTGTTTTTCTCTCAGGAAATTTCCAGATGAAATACCCTGGAGCCATTCACTCACTCCTCTGCAGTGGGATGTGGGACAGAATTGGCAAAAAGAGAAAACTCATGGGTTGAGATAAAGACTGCTTTTAAGTAGTATAGAAAAGGAAAGGAAAATAATAGTAATGATAAAAGAATATATAAAACAAGTGATACACAGTGAATACTCCTGATGAACAATGCCCAGCCAATACCCAAGCAGTGGGCCTCCACTCACTCGCCAGCTCCCACCACTTTTATTGTTCAGCATGATATCATACAGTATGGAATATCCCTTTGACCAGCTGGGTCAGCTGTCTTAGCCTTCCTGGCTTCTTGTGCACTCCAGGTCTCTTAGATAACAGCATGACAAGCTGAAAAGTCCTTGCTGTAGTTTAAGCACCGCTCAGTAACAACTAAAACATCCGAGTGTTATCAATACTATTCTCACCCTAAATCCAAAACATCACACTGTACCAGCTACTAGGAAGCAAATTAATTCTGTCCCAGACAAAACTAGGACTCCCACTGTCTTCCAAACCTAGAAGATACAAAGAAGAAACAAATCAAAGCTGGACAGAAACCTGTACAGCCACAATCAGATCATGCAGAAAACATTTCCTCTATGTGCATAACAGTGTTTTGACATTTTGAATCCATGTCTTGACATGGGTATAGTACTACAATCAGGTGGCAGGCAGGCACAGCAGAAGTTCAAAGTTGTTTGGGTGAATGGAAAATAGAGAAATATGAGATGCATTGTCAAGAAAATTAGGGCAGAATACACCTGTAAGCTTTCAAAGAGATTAGCAGGGGAAGAAGCCTGATCACAAGACAACAAGAGGAGATTTGAAAGCATTTATATATCCCAGTTATCAAACACAGCACAAACTCAGTTATTTACCAGTCTCTTGGAGCCCTTGGTGGTTGAATTTACAAATGCATTCCTCTAGAGATCCTGTGCAGAAGACCACTGTACCTCAAGAAATTGGTGATCCAAACAGCAGTTAACCCAAATGGGTGCAGGTCTCTACTGTCCTATCATGCTTGTAGAGCCTGGCTGTTGGGCACATACCCCTTGCCTGGAGGATTGCAACATAGGAGCCCGTGGGCAGCTCCAACACACTGTCAGCAATAACACCACCTGCATGACCTTGCCTTTTAAAAGTGCAGTAAGATGTTCTCATTAAAATATCCTTTTATTCTGACAGTAGATTTTTTTTTTCCTTTTAAGACCTAAGATCTCAAAAGACCAAAAAGGAGTAACCTTTCCGTGGATGGGATTCACAGTGTGCTCTGCCCTGGCTGGAGACCTGTTTGAGACTGTATAACTAGAGGTTTTTAGCATCTGAAAGGACATAAATTATCTACGCTATTCTCTTTTTCTTTACAGAGTTAACACCAAAAAAAGTGGGATTTAAAGTAGTACTTCATATACTCAGTATGTTTCATTCTGAGATCGTAAGAAATCAGCACCTTCTGGTGCAAAACAATACCACACTTTCTTCCTATAGCCCGCAGTAGGAAAGTAGGATTGTTTTTCATTTCTGTTTATGGGGTTTCATCTTGCCTCATTTTCAGACCTCTTAAAGTGATTCAGAAGCCAGTTATTGGAATAAGTCAGATGTTAAGGGAGACAATGGACACCAATGTTTTTTGAGCATCCAAACTTCAGTTTTACCATCACTAGGAAATAGAAATGTCATTTTGTTTTAGCTCCTTGGCACTTATGATCACAGCATGTCCAGCTGCTGGCAGAAAGACAAGCAACTGAAAAGCCCTGACACGCTGTAGTACAGGCATCCATCATTATGTCTCCTTTCACTTTCATCTTTTATTTAAAAAACTAAATTAGAAGACTGACTTAAATGTCATCAGCTTTGGTCAAAAGCTAACCTCTGGCCACTGTCCTTGCATGTAAATTTTGAAGTACAAAATAAAATTTCTAAGGATTTCTTAGGATAAGACATGGAAGGTGGGCTTAAAATTAAAAATTACTACTCCTCTTCAGTAAGTCACAGTGGTGTGAAGCATTATTAACAGATATATTTGTACTATGGGGAAAAAATAGACCAAAAAAACCATTCAGGGACTTTCAAATAAAAGTTAACATGAGTTTTGTAGGTAGAATAATTCTATGTCACCCAAAAACTTCACAAGTTGAAGAGTGGCTGCTAATATAAGAATTCCTTTGATAGAGAGTGAAAGAGAAGATCTAAAGTAAAACGTGTTTTCAGATTTTCTGGAGCTTACTATGGTAACATTTTTGCTATTAATAAATATTTAGAAAACAGCACAGACAATGAAGCCGTAAGCACTTGACTGAGGGTGCAGAAGGCCATAAACACCATGTCTCAAGTCGTTCTCTCTCCTTCCCTCCTAGTTCACAGGAGAAAGGAAATGAAATCTGCTCTGGACCATCACTGGGAGCAGACTGTTAGCCCTTGATATATATATATCTCAGCTGCTCCAGGTAGGACTCTGCAGGCAGAGATAAGACTTGTAAAATGGATCCCCTGCCCCTACCACTGTGCTTACAATACTGACATAAAACTCCATGACCTTTAGTGTAAGTCTAATAGTTTGGCCCAGGTAGGTTTAGAAAGCAGGTCTGGAAGAAATTTAATTTTATTTTTTTATTTCATGCATTTCCTTATAGAAAAGTCTGACCATGACATAAAATATCAGAAACAGTTTCCATCAATCATTGGTGTTCGATGGGGGATACTTGTTTTCAGCTTAAGAAAAAAAAAAAAATATATATATATTTTACACCTCATAAAGAACTGAAAGTACTAGAAATCAAAACACTTGTGCTCCTGACTCACATGATACTTTGTAGAATTTGTGAGAGAGGCAGTAACAGAATGGATGCCATTGCATGTCTTTATGGTGCACGGTATCTAAGCAAAGAGAAGAATGATGCACCTGCAGACTGGCTATTTTCCTCAGTGAATTTGCATGCTTCACTGTGTGGTTAACTATGACATTTGACTAAAACACTTCTTAGTTAAGTACACTTTTACATGGAAAATTACCTGTCCTTTGAACTGGACTACCAGACCACAGCCTAAGATTGTAGGGATCATGTGTAAGTTGGAGATAACAGCCATTACCCAGAGCTAGCACCAGTAAAAGGGGCAATGGTTTTAAACTAGACAAGAGCAAATTTAGGTTGGGCATTAGGAAGAAGTTCTTTATTGTGAGGGTGGTAGATCACTGGAACAGGTTACCCAGGGAGGTGACAGAGGCCCCATTCCTGGAGATATTCAAGGTCAGGCTTGATGGGGCTGTGAGCAACCTATCTAATTGGGGATGTTCCTGCTTACTGCAGGGGGGTTGGACTAGATGACCTCTGGATGTCCCTTCCAACCCAGTGCATTTTATAATTCTATGTGCTAGCAATAAAAGTTCATAACAAATAACAGGAAAATGATCTTTTCATTGAGATACTTCTTCCAAATAATAAAATCCACCTTTTTTGAATAAAAAAATAAAATAAAAATTAAACATTTTTTTAATTTTGTCTACAAAAACTAAGCAAGAGTTTATAGGCACTTACTAGTTTTCCTTAGTCCCTGGAAACATACAAAGTTTAAAACCCAGTGAAACATTAGACAACAGGAAAAGCTGAATAACAACATCTATGTTGGTCTTTGTTACTCCTATCTCCTCAAATATAATGCACATACTTTATGTAATACAATTAATAGTGACTACTTCCTCCCAAGATCCTACTGACAGCAAGAGAAAAGACTTGCTGTTGTCAGATCTTATGCTGCTATAAGTAGCTGTTCAACCTATAAGCAACTCTAAAAATGGTCCACCTAAAAGAGCTGCTCCTAGCACTTAGTAGGATGTACTGTACATAAGTGCTACCCCTATATGTAATGCCAAAAATGGGATATGAGGCTGAGAAATGTGCTTTTTTTTTCTAAATTAAGTACACAAAGCAAGTAAAGTCATTGCAGGCAATCCATGTTGTCCTAGTGCTATCACAAAGGGCACTTTCAAAATAACCCATTCAGAAAGCTAATATTCTCTGTAGTACAGAGAAGGTTAAAATATAATTAATTTGAACCCTATAACTTTGATAATTATATTATTTACTAGACTACTTCAGCAGGATCAGTCTTACCAGAAAACAGACTGCTTTCAGAATTGCCTGGATTGCCATTATCTGGCTCCAAGCAGTGAGAAACAGACTAGTTCATCTAAGCATGCACTGTCCATCAGCTTTCCTGGATTTAATATAAATACGACCTGAGCTTTCCAAGAGGTCTTCAACTGTTGTTTCACTATGAAAAGAGCAAACAGAAGATCAGTTCTCATATGGCTGATGACACTACTGAAGGTCCAGTTACACATCCCAAGGCTTGACCTACAAGATGCAATAAGCAGCTTCTTTTTACAGCAGCAATGATCCCAGATCATGTTTTATGATTTATTTCTTTTTTTCTTGCTGAAGGCTGCTCTGTTTTACAGACTCTGTACCATCATAGCTATATTGGTACAGCAGTATTGGAAACTAATCCCTTTCCAAAGGAGATACAAAAACTATGTCAGTATTACCAAATCTTTAAGACAAATTGGAGCGAAACAGTCATAGGGACTGGATAGCCATGGCTTTTTTCTACTGGACTTGCCTAAATCTTGTCTCATTGTCTAAATGTTCATTTGCAGCTGTATCTCATCTTACAGTTTTTATTTCACCTAAAACCAATTGATGTGTAGTAATGCTACTCCAGAGTTTGAACTGACGAAAGCAATTACAGAATCACAGAATCAATAAGGTTGGAAAAGACCTCAAGGATCATCAAAGTGATGTCAGGAGATTCACTTTTAAAGTTCAGCCCTGATCTGAACTAAAACACTATGTCTACATTGTCCATCAAAAAAAAAAAAAAAAGAAAAAGTCACCCTGAGAGCATAAATCTAGTCCACTGTGTTCTTTTCTGCTCTTACAGGAGCTAAGATTTTCCATGCCTACATTGCTTCTACTGGCAAAAGTCTATTTCATAAACCTGGTATACAAGTAAGATCAAAGGCAAATCAGTACAAAGTATTTCTAAACATGAGACAAAGATCCCTGAGTGTACATTGCTTTTGTAGAAAAGATTGATATATTCATCATGCTATAGACAAGAAAAGCTGCTGACACTTAATGCTATTTCTGTATTTTCTGAATTTATTAATATAATATAAAATGCAACATCAACCATCCAATGTATAAAATTTTTATTTGCTGTACGTTCTGGATAAAAAATAAATAGAGAACATAAAGCCTCTATAGGTATGCTTATGTACAGAATCCTTTAAACTATGGTTTGCACAGAAACTGTGATTAATTTTAGAATTCATTCAGTCATAATCTTCCACAAAGCTTTGAGAGTGCAAGATCACATGTACATGAGAATGACAAATGTATTCCTCTACCTCACAGATATTATGTATATTCACCAGTGCGGTGCCCAGCATTTTTATGTAATGCAGTGCATTGTAATGACTTGTAAGTAAATACTTTAAAATAAAATAAATCAGAGACCTTCAGGCAAGAGCTTGCTAGAATTTTTCAGTGAAACTTTTATTATTTGGGAGAGCCCATTTATCAAAGGTTTTTGTGGGATAAGCATGAATGACACACAGAGATACTAGGTTTCTAATATCTAATACAGAAATGACAGAAACACAGAAAGAAAAGTGGGCAACAGAGGGACTTGCAATTGTAGGGGGACTTTTATGTACCAGACTCTTAGGAGCCCTTCTTTTTCACTTTTTTTTTCTTTTTATTTTTCCTTTTTGTTTTTGGGTGGTACTTTCTGTATATCTGCAATTAACTATTTATTAGTCCAGACAGAAAGAAATGCTATGGCACAGATGCCAGAGCAGTAGTCTACAAATCTGTACATCCCACCAGTAAAATATTTATGAACACATATACTCAATTTTTTTTAATTTATTTATACATTCACTCCTGTGCTAATAATTTACATATATTACAAATCATAGATGAAAATACAAATCAAAAAAATATAAGATAAAGATTAAACAAATGAGACTAAATGCTGAACACCCTCAGCTCTCACAGTCTCCGGCCTTCTAATCATCTTCATGGCCCTTCTCTGGACCCACTACAGCAGCTCCATGTTCCTCTTATGCTGGGGGCACTGGAATTGGACACTACTCCAGGTGGGGTCTCATGAGAGCAAAGTAGATGTGGAGAATCACATCCCTCATCCTGCTGGCCCCACATCTTTCCCAAATGCCTTTCCCTTGTTTTCCCTTTAATCCTCACCCATAAGCTCTCTGTCACCACCTGTTCAATTCCCAGGTGGAACTCCAGGGATTCCAGTTGGTTTTTGATGTAGAGGGTCACACACTCTCCCCTCCTTCACTGCCTGTCTTTCCTAAAGGGCTTATACCCATCTAATCCCATGCTCCAGTCATGGAAGCCATCACACCACATTTCAGTAATGCCAATGACATCATAGCCCTGCAGGCATGCACACATGGGCAGCTCTTCTGGCTTGTTCCCCATGCTCTTTGTGTAAATATCTAGTGTATAGATATTTAAATTGGGGTTCCATTGAAGCTGGTGTATTGACTGGGTCCCCTTATCCTGCTCTTCAGGTGCTCTCTTCACAGCTTGCTGTCCAACTTCAGGCTTTGATGTGGGATGAACTGAGCACCCCTTCTCCCAACAGCTCTAGTTTAAAGCCCTCCTCACCAGATTGGAAAGCTTGTGTCCAAAGATGTTCTTCCCCTTCTCTGAAAGATGTACCCCATCAACCCCCAGAAGACCAGATTTCTAAAAGTTTCATGGCTTAGATAGCCAAAGTCCTGTCCATGACACCAGTTCCTCAGCCATTTCTTGATTTTCCCTATTCTTTCAGCCCTTTCAACCCCCTCTCTGTACTTCTGTAAGAGCATCAGTTACTCTCAAATTATTCTTATTACTCAGCCACCTTTTATACATACTCAACAACTATCAAACACAGGCAATTATTCTTAAAGTTACACACAAGAGAGTTTATTCAGTCCTGCTTAAGCTCAGACATAACTGCTTAATACAAATTTCTAAGTACCAAACAGAAAGTCTCCAAAAGCATCTGGGTCTTTCTTTAATGGACACTGTTTCTATTTGCCTGATTTCCTAGATACTCCTTTCAAGTCACTAATACATGTACAGAATGTGTCTTCCAGAGAGATGTGCACCTCTCTTTTCTCTAATGGGCCATTGCTAACCAGGTTCAGCACATGGCAGCTTAGTCTCTGCCCATGCCACAGGAAGCCTGAAAATTTAGTTGCAGTCAACAATACAAGTAATTTAATCTGCTGTGATAGTAGGTTGTGCACCATTTGTATAATGACTATCTGTTAGAAACCTCACCTAATGGTTAGAAAATAAAGCAGCCTGAAGTCATCCCAGGAGATGTGGGATTAACCATCTGGCTTTCAGAAGTGGAAGATAGACCATTTGCCTTCAAAACTGATCTGCTGGAAACAAAAAATAGTCAGTAGGTGGCCAAGCTAGGCCTGCTCTCTAATGGCTAGACAATTCATGGAACAGAGACATTTAAAGCTGTGATTATGATTTGGACCCATGATTCAAAAATCTCTTTTTTAATAACAAGTGTTCTTACTGGTACAAGACTTACCCCTGCTGGGTCTTCATCTGGTCCTGAAATACTTTTCACAATGTAAGAGTTCAGGATGCAAGGGAAGACATGGAAAGCTCATTTATTCAAGACTAGAAGAAGAAACTAATGCTATTTTTAGACAGTAAATTTTAAGTTCACATAATACACAAAGACAAAAAACTACTGATGAGACCCTTCTACTACATTGTCATGAAATCCTAGATATGATGCAAAGTCATAATTTAATCATGGCAGTAATAACATTACCTTTGGTAATCAATCAACACTGTGAGTTTTACATTGCTGATATAAAGTCGTTAATATATCTTGTCATTCCACTGCATCAGCAAGTAGTTCATTTTGCTACAGTCATGGCAAAATTTTAGAGTAATCCTACTACAACTCCTAAGAGGAAGCTTGCTCCAGGGCTGTACTGCTCATACAGCATTCTTGTTCCCAACAGACAGCCTGGTTTCAGATAGGTACTGAGCAATTTGCCTCCATCTTAGGTATGCAAAAATGTAGAAATTTAGCTCAAAATAGGGAAAAATCATGCTATTCAGAAATTAAATTCTGCTTCACGTAATTTCACACTGTGATTACAACTGCCTTTTCTCAGTACCTGGGTAAGTAAAACTTCATCCATACAAATGCCCACAGGAATCCATTTCTAAATCCATAAAATCCACGTATTTTAATTTGCTGCCAAAACTATAGTTGTCTTATTGTCTTAAGTGAAAGCAGAAGTAAGTCAGGTTCTTTTCCTGAAGAAAGAAAACACCAATGCAGTGGTCTGGTCTGGTCTGGTCATAGGCTCTTTGACCACACTGAAATATTAAGAATTATGTTAAAAAACATTAGCATGTACAATGGATAAGTTGTGAATAGGCAAACTCTGCCCTCCCAATGATAAATTATCCAGAATTCATTCTCTGTCACAGAATGTTCTCTAGAATATTATCAAACAGAAAAACCCTGCAGATATATTTTTAGAATAATGATGACTTTTTAATTTTCTCCTGAGGTCTTATGAAAGCACAAGAAGAGATGGCCAATGACCAACTGTATCACACAGCTCTTCCTATCCAGAAGCACTTAATAAATATAAATTAATCATTTCAGATACCATCCTAGTGTAGCAGTATAGAGGATGAAATTTTAAGAAAAAATTGAAGTGTTTGTGTATTGCCAATCTACAACATTGCAATTAACCTCAGTGTGCTCCTATGTACAGATACTTACACAAATTTGCATATGAAGCTCTTGCTTATCCTGCTTGAATTCATTCTGTGTATTGATTCAGTGTAACTCATTCATCATTCACTGAACACTCAGTTTTGATGAATAAAAGCTTCCATCCACTGACACAACATGTATACATTTTCTTTTCACACTGGTCTCCAACCTCTTATTCCCATTGATTCCACCTTTCCCATCTACATGTCCCTTGAAACTAGTCTCTGTCTCTGATCTTCCTCATGCCTATCTCTGATCTTAAGTAACTAACAGTAACTAAAGTTCTGATTCCTTCTTCCCCTGGGGCTGAGGGACAGGTGATAAACACAGGATTTACAAATGTTGGAGGCAGAGAGGAGCAGCAAGAAAGAAATCAAGAATATGTAAGGGATTCAGATGATCATGGAAAGGAAGAGAGTGCATCAAGTGAACTACAAAGTATCAAGGATAATGAGGAGTTTGTTTTCTGAGCATTAGATTTTTCAGAAATAAAAAGTTCAATATACAGGTGCATGTACATAAACACACACATCCCTTTCTTCAGGGCAGGAAGCATTTTTGTTTCACAGCCTGTGAAGCTGCAAGAAATTCATAGTGCTGAGAAAACAAAAGTACCTAATGACACAATGGTGTCTAGTTGATCTCTAGGATCATGATGATGTTTGGTCTTACTGACTGGACTAGCTACAGCCACAGCCTTTATTGAAGAACTGCTAAGAATTCTAAACATAAGTCAAACCCCTGGCTTGTCAGAAATTAACATGGAGGGAATAGGGGAAAACAGAGTAGGAAGAACCACTGATTTAGCACTTTTCTGAGCACTCAGAAAGAGAAGTAATGACCTTGCCAGTATACTTCAAGCCTAGACTTAAAAACATCCATGGCCCCTGTATCGTGTCAGTGCAGATACTGATTATGGTTTTTTGAACCTGTTCAGGGACAGGTCTCCTAATACCGTTTCCTCAAATCTTCATGGTTAAAATGTCTCATAATACAGAAGTCAGAATATGTTACATGCTATTTCCACTTGTAATGTCAAAGTTGCACAATAAAGCAAAATTACACTTTTATGTTTTTTTCTGCAGTAGCCACAGATCTGAAATGGTTACTGGCACTGTGATGGGTTTTTTTGTATTTTTTTTCAGATCCATTTGCAGAAAATTAAATATGTGTTTTATATCCACTTTTATGCTTAACACAATGGCAGCTACATCAAAAAGTTATTATATCTCTGGTCTGAGTTTTCATACATGATTCTCCAGATGACAGAACCAAGTCCCATAGTGCCATGGTCTAGTTGATTAGATAGGGTTGGGTGATCAGTTGGACTTCATGATCTTGGAGATCTCTTACAAACTGATTGATTCTGTGTGATTCTGTGAAATGCTTTCAAATAAATATAAACATTTATTTAAAATAGTTACTCTCTAGACAAGGTTTTTTCCCAGAAATACTACCTGCAGTCTGCTTCTGGAAGCAACATCTTTGCCTTAAGTGGTTTCTGTAGTGTTTGCAAACTTTTCAGTTTTGGGCACCTCAATATAAGAAAGACATTGAGGTGCTGGAGTGGGTACAAAGAAGAACAACTAAGCTAATGAAGGGCCTAGAGAATAAGTCTTGGGAAGAGCAGCTGAGGAACTGTGACTGTTTAGTTTGAGGAAAAGGAGGCTGAGAAGAGACCTTATCACCCTCTACAACTACCTGAAAGAACAACATAGTGAAGTAGGTGATGGTCTCTTCTCACAGGTAATTAGTGATAGAACAAGAGGGAACAGCCTCAAGCTTGCACCAGAATTGTTTAGGTTAGACATTAGGAAAAATTTTTTCACTGAAAGAGTGGTCAAGCATTGGAACTGGCTGCCCAGGGAAGTGATTGAGTCACCATCCCTGGATGTGTTTAAAGGTTTAGATGTGGTGCTTAGTGATATGATTTAGTGGTGAATTTGGTAGAGTAGGTTTAATGGTTTGAACTGATGATCTCAAGGGTCTTCTCCAACCTGAGTGATTCTATGATTCTTCAGACATAAAGTACATTGAGAATACAACTTAACTGCGTGTTGTCTCACTCACGCGAGTTTGTAGTATTGTCTACAAACAAATATTAAAGTCAGACCAGTCTAATTATGGCTTGAACAATACCAATGTCACACTGATATCTGACTAGTCTTCTTCATTCTTGTATTTTTCTAACACCTCAAGCACAGGATATGGTTCCCTCTCAAGCTCCTTCCCATTCCTGACCTAACAGCTCTCATGCAGTCTGGGAGCAATAATTCTCACCTCCTTGTGTTCCATGAGGTCAGCCTCCAATGTCCATTTATACATTTCACATTATCCCATGACAAATTAATGTAGAATTTTCACTAAGCACCTGTAAAGACTTTCTTTTTCCTCCTTCAAGTTACATTTTGGCTTGCAGCAATCACTGTCAGTCATGCTAACCAATATCTCTACTGTGTCTTTATGATCACCAATTTTAAGCATCCTTTCTCCTGTCCTGTGCATAGAATCCAAGAATGGTAGGGGTTGGAAGGAACCCCTGGAGACATCAAGTCCAATACCCTCGCCAAAGCACAATCACCTAGGGCAAGTCACACAGGAACACATCCAGATGGGTCTTGAAAGTCTCCAGAGAAGATGATTCCACAACCTTTCAGAGTAGCCCGTTCAACTGCTTGATCACTCTTACAGCAAAGAAGTTTTTCCTCATGTTGAGGTGGAAATTCCTGTGTTCCATTTTGTATCCTTTGCACCTCATCCGATCACTGGGCACTAGTAAATAGAGATTGGCCCTTGTTCTTGACACCCACCTTTTTAAATATTTGTAAACATTAATAAGATCCCTTCTTGGTCTTCTCCAGACTAAACAGCCCCAGGTCTCCCAGCCTTTTCTCATAAGACAGATGTTGAGTCCCTTAATCATCCTCATAGCCCTCCATCAGACTCTCTCTAGTATATCCCTGTCCCTCTTGAACTGGAGAGCCCAGAACTGAACACAATACTCCAGATGAGGTCTCACCAGGGCAGAGTAGAGGGGAAAGGCAACCTCTCTTGACCTGCTGGACATACTCTTCTTAATGCACCCCAGGTTACCAATAGCCTTCTTGGCCACACTGCTGTCCCATTGATAACTTGTTTTTTGCCATGGTCCTTCTCCATGGAGCTGCTTTCCCTAATCTGTACTGGTGCATGGCATTGTTCCTCCCCAGGTGCAAGTCTCTACCCATATGTTGAACATCATTAGGATCCCCTTTGCCCAGCTCTCCAGTCTGTCCAGGTCACACTGGATGGCCACACAGCCTTCTGGTGTATCAGCCAATCCTTACAGTTTGATATGACCAGCAAACTTGCTGAGGGTACACTTTATCACCTCATTCAGCTCATTGATGAAGATGTTAAATAAGACTGAACCTAGTTCTGACCTCTGAGGAACACCGCTAGTTACACATCTCCAGCTGGACTCTGCACTGCTGATCACAACCTTCTGAGCTCTCTTGTTTAGCTGCTTCACAATCCATTTCACTGTCCACTTGTCTAACCCACACTTCCTGAGCTTGCCTACAAGGATGTTACAACAGTGTCAAAAGCCTTGCTAAAGTCAAAGTAGACAACAACCACTGCTCTCCTTGCATCTATCCATTCAGTCACAACATCATAGATTAAGTCTACGTAATTGCATAGACTGTAAACAGCTTAGGAACTATCTTTTTGTTCTGGGTTTGCATACTACCTGACACAGATTATGACTAGTATTCCCATGTGGAGACAGAATGACAATACATGGTAAAAATAAATAATTTTTGTGAGGAACCTCAAGAGAGGCATTCATAGGAGAAGAGCAGTACTTCATAATGTCCCACTGAGGCTCTTGATCAGTGACTACCTAAAATCAAGAATGCCATTCACTAAGACAGTAATACAGATGAGGTATTAAAAGCATTCAGGAGTCAGCAATAATGCAGTAATCATTTGACTTAAGTCTTGCAAATCTACACAATATGAGGGGGAGGAAAAAGTTCACAATAGCAAGGCAGAAGAAACAAAGGCATGAACAGTGTTTTTTAAAATTAATTTTGTTTATCTAATGTAGAGCTGCACCATAAAAATCCGACCTTTTCCACAATGGTTATTCCATGTTCATATCAAATGACTTGGAACATAAAGAGCTCATTTAATACAGTCATTGTTTACAGTGTTTAAAAATTCATGAACTTGCTGCATAAGCCCACTCCACTTGCTGAGATTCATGCTAAATATTCTTCCCTGAAAAGAGTGCCATACCTGCATGAAAGAAAATTTGGTATAAATTGGGAAAACAAATCAGTACAAAATTTACCTGTCTCAACTTGCACTGAAGAAAATATTATAATTAAATAACTCTGGAGCTTATCAGAGCAATTGATTTTATAACATTAATGCCTATCCAAGGCCCTGGGCAACCTGGTCTAGTTGGGGATGACCCTGCTGACTGTGGGAAAGTCGGACTAGATGGCCTTTAGTGGTCCCTTCCAGCCTGGTCCATTCTATGATTCTATGCTTCTATATGGTGGTACATAACAAGAAGTAGGATGCGCCACAAAGCCTACTTCACATGAGTCCTAGTTTACATGTATGTTACACAGATTGTTCTACAGAAATAATAGAATTCGTTGTTTGGCTGTTGTATTGTTCGGTTTTGTTGTTGTTGTTTTTGTTGTTGTTGTGGTGGGTTGAAATTACCCCCAAAATATAATTGCCAGACCAGCTCAATTGGAAAGCAAATGAGGCTATATTTACAAGCAAAACTACTATCTAGAAATATGAAACGTGATGATTACGTACAAAATATACAATATTTACATATATTTACAGTTTATAAACAACACAAGAAAGCCCCTGGACAAAACCAGGGTCTTACCAACAGCTACCCCCTCTCCCCCCTGGACAAGGGAAAAAGAAAGAGGAGAAAAGCAGAGAGTAGCTCGTTAGTACTTAGCCACAACAAGGTGAGCAACAGCCAAGCAAAAGCACCAGATAGTATCTGCCAGAGCGAAGAAGCCAAAAAGAGAAAAAGTTAGTTTATACAACTAACTTTATGTTAGTTATAAGGCCAATGGGAGTGTTTAGACCTTATCATTATTTTTCTTATGCATCCAATGATAATTTATTTACATTCTCCCACTTTTCTACTCAATCTGTAGAAAACTTTCCTAGGCATCAGCCTAAAGCTACCACGTTTGTGTTTTTTCTAAATTGAGCACTTTAAATATCAAACATTCTTTACAGAAAGAATAAAGTTAAAATAACATTTGAGGGCACCATTAGAGAGGAATGACCGATGGGAAGAATAATGTTTTTTCTCTTTAATGTATGAAGATAGTATTTGGGGACCCCACACTTGGGCCAGAAAATCATCATGCTTTGAACTGTGCAATAATATTTTGAAAACATTAAGAAAACATTGCTGATCCTACAATCCCAACTTCATCTTGACTTGATTTTGATTTTATAACACATAGGTACACTGAGCTTTGTACTCCAGTCAGAATGTAAAGCACAGATGTGCTTAGCAGTCAAGTGCCATTTCTTTGCTGTATTCAAGCTATAATAGGAAAGGTCTGCTTATTAGAAGCACTTCTGAAAGGTTTTGGTAAAAGCATCTCTATTAGGTAATTCATAATACTTTTTACACAGCAAGGTGAAAGAATATGTATATGCAACCTGAACAATTTTTCAATATTAAAAACAATGAAAAGCTTGAAAATCTCTGATATCACAGAATCACAGACATTCAGGTTGGAAAAGACCCTCGGGATCACCAAGTTCAACCGATAACCCTACTCTACAAGGTTCACCCCTAAACCATATCCCCATATGTTCACAACATCAATGTGTATCAACACTGTTTACTTGGAACATGATATTACAAGAACTTCCAGCTGTGGTAGATATAGAAAAAATACTGAAAAAATAATGATATGGCAACCACAATGTATTATTGTCTATGGACATCAAATTTGTTAAATACAACTGTGTCTGGGATTTGCATGAGGGCAGAAATGTTTAAGAAAAAAATAGAATGTAAACACATGAGGCAAGTTAGTCATTGTGTTAAGACTAGAAAAGTCCTTTGGAAGTTTAATCAGGAATTCTCTTTGCTAAAACACCTGCCAAAATGAGAATTTTCATTTCCATGGAGCTTTGCTTACTTTATGCCTGAACAACTCTAGGAAAACAAGATTCTCTGCTTAAATGTCTCAGAAAGCAGAAAGTATGCAAAAAAGTTATTTTAATTACCACTCAGAATTAATATTCACTTTTGCTGAAATTTTCTTCATGCTCACAATACTCAGATGGCAAATATTGCTCTATCTTATGTACTAAATGTCTTCCTTTCCTTGTCTGGATAAATATTATTTTCAGTCTGGCCACAAAGAGGAACCAACATTAACTTCAGTAAATAATTTACCACCAATAAATAGTTGCTTTCTGGAATTTGGCAGAGTAAAATATTGAAACCATACTCTTCTGCAGTGGTCATAACCTGAACCAGAAAAATCATCATATGGATATAAACATCCACACTAAATTTTATTCACATGCTCAGCACAGTAAACTATGCACAGTTGTTAAGTTCCTTTCTTGTATGTGACTGGACAAAACTATAAAGCTGAACTTGTGATATGATACATCATTTTAATGATCCTGTTAACAGAGATATGATTAGGACACTAGTTAACTCAATATGATCTGTTCACTTGCCAACTCACTAATTAAGGGGGAAAGGTAGACATAATTGTGGTGAAAAGTATCACTGATAATAGGAAAATGTAAGGCTACTTTAAAATCATGCAAATTCCAATAGTCCAGTGTGACTGCTTCTGAGATACAGATTTCCAAAAGCAACATCTGTGATGCATGATGCTGTAATACTGTCTCCTTAAGGGTTAGGAGATCAGTAATTATTTTTCTGGTCATATCAAACAGTCAAGCCCACAAATAGTCATTCTTCCTTTCTTTGTTGCTGGTCTCCCTTGTCACATTATCTTGGCACATTTCCCTTTCCCTTCCTAGCCAGCAGCTATTGCAATGCTAATGAGGGCTGTTATAAAATTTTCCAAAGGCATTTCTCATTTTTCTTCTGTTGGTCATACAAATTGATTTCCAAATTTTTAATAAATAATTTCAGAAAAAATGGGAGAATAATTCAAAAAATAGAGTGCTAGTAGTGTGATGAGTTCTGATTCATGGTATTAAAGATGAATCAATTTCTTTCTTCCCACTCTATGGGACTGCTTGGACATATAGATGGTTCAGATACCAATATGATTCTTTTGGTTGAGATTCTTCCTTTGCATCTGATAATGATGCTCACTGACATCAATTGAGATGGCTACCAAAGAATCAGCAAAATGTTGTGGCACACTCTCTCTACTGGCTTCATTCCACAAACAAATGGAAGTTTCTCCCTAGTATGAAACCCAGATGAAGCTGTGGTAGCAGTGCTTCTTCGTAAGGTACTTTTCCAAGGTACCAGAAAAGGCAATTTTGTTTTCTGTACACACTATAGCATCTTTTCCAAACTCAGTTCTCTAGGTTTAGTTGAGAATACCTCCACTGTCTACTCACCGTGCTCTCTTAACTGCCACAGTCCAAGACAAGGGACAAGGCAGATGCAGGCACAGAAGAATCTTCTTCTCACCCAGAAAGCCACCTCTGATGACTCTTCCTTTGCACATGGTCAAAGACAGGCAGCATAGATGAATCATTTATAGCTGAAAAAAAATAAAAATAATAAATAAATAAATAAATAAATAAACCTCTAATAGCTGTGTGGACAACAGCAGACAAGTTAACCTTTTGGATGAATCAAAGCCATGATTTCTCTAAAACCTGCTCAGTGAATGCAAGCTGAATGCAGGTTGAATACAAGCTGAATACTCAGTGAACACATCAGTTACTGAACTGATATTTCATTTGAAATATATAGTACTCAAATGGCCTATCAATATCAATGAATTTTGTGAATGGTTTTATTAAACCCTTTTTGAATTACTTCTCCTCCCTGGTTTACATATTTCATGGCTACTAACCAAAATAATTGTGGGGTTTTAAATACTGCAAAGATATTTTTAATTCAGAATTTCCAGTGTCTCTCTTTTTCTGCCCTTTTTCTTGTAAGATCCATTCACTAGTATGTACCAAATATCTGTTGTGATCACTTACACAAAAACTGCATTAGCTTCTGCTTCCATCTGCACTTCATTCACTGTACTTCATGAATTTACAAGGGAAGATATGTTAGGAAGTGGATCAAGGCATATATCTGGCATATCTATCTCTAGCTCATGTTAAAAGTGGAGAGCCAGGAACTCAGTGATAAGCATTAGAAGTACTGCATCTGAAGCATTATTTTTGAAAGCAGAAAATTAGATATTTCAAATGGAGTTGTGGAATATTTGAATGGGTGTCAGAAATAGGACCATGCAGCCCTCACTAGTACTTTATTTCATTTTGTTCTTTCAAAAGATATGCTGCTCAATCCGTCCTCCTATGCACAATCACACACACACACAAATGTATTCTAGTCCAACGATGGAGTAAATCCCATGGCTAAAAAACCCAATATGCAGCTGTGAACAAGTGATAAAGCTACCTGCCAGCTCAGCTATAAAGGCATGTAGGATGCTTTTTTTTTCATCCCTCTGGAACAATGTGAATAGGGTTGTGATTGCTACCTGTGGAGTTCTATCACATAAAGCAAAATGTCTGTGTTGTGTTGTAACATTTCATCAGTGTTTCACCACTCTTTATTGGATATGTAATGACAGTTCAAAACTGCATGGTAACCTTCCTTTGAAACATGATGGTGTCAGGAACCCTGACAACACATCAGTTCCCTCCCTCCTTTTAAACTGAAAACCCAGTCCTGCAGAAGTTTCTTGTGAAAAAATCTGAATCCAAAGCAAGGACCTTGGCAAAAAATACTCCGATTCACTGAAATAAAAATACTTTGTATAAGGATCTTTGTTTCAGTAGTGTGCAATACAAATATAGGCTGGCCTTTAAGCAAAAAAAAAAAACAAAAATCTGGTTCTGACATAGGATCCTTCCTAGCTAAGCCAGAATACAAATTTGACCTTGGGTCACAAGTTTAACAAGATTTTAAGAGGTTAGCAATGTGCATTAAAATTTGAGATCTGAAGAAGACCCAATGATAAATACATGACTGAGGTCAGAAATCATGCCGATGAATTTCTATCACATGTGGGCTCCTGAAGTCAGTGAGAAACAATTCACAGCCTGGAGAATGCAGGCTGAGCAGGAACCCAGGGCTTCCCTATCTCCTAGTGTGAATTTGTGAGACAGAGCAACAGCCTAAGCCAAACCGTCAGTGTTTATAGACTCTTAACAGTTGGAATAGTAGTTCTTAGTTTAAGAAGGGCTTCCCAAGCTGTCCACCCCTAAAACCATTGGAAAAATAATAGTTCATATTGCCAGAATAGGCAATGAGTCATTTCTTTAGAGGGCTTAAACTCAGGTGATAGAGGCTGTGCTTCCTCAACCTGGGGAAGAGGTTCACAGAGCCTAGGAACCACATGCTAAACCACTATTCTTCTAACACCTTTTCAGGCCTGTATTGTCTATCATGCTTTGATTGGTTCCTGAAGATTTTAGATGTTGATAAGCCCCTGCAAAATGATTACTTACAATGTATGGACATTTAGTGATTCAGTGGGCTTCATGTGAGAAGGTAATGTGCTTCTGAATTTTTGCAAGCACTAAAAGTTGTCCTCATTCTCACTTAAGCCAAAGGGGCACCAGAGACATAAAGTTAAGATAGTGTCAACTATCTTTAAATATAGCTCTCTATACTCTTCTAGAAATATGGCACAGTCATGACTGTGAAAGGATAAAGATTTTACAGGCTGGAACCTAACTAAATATAAATAATATGCTGAATTTCATGCAACACAACTGCATATAAAAATGTACATAGGCCCTGGAGAGAGTAAAACTCATCACTCAGCAAGGTACCACCTTACGATGCATACAGATAAATTAATTCATACACTGTGAACAACAGGTTGCTTAGCAACTGGAAAACACAAGATAGACTGAACTGGTATATTATATTCAGTGCTTCAGAAGGGCTAATTCACAAAGCTCTGGAAAATTTGAACACAGAGAGCTGTTTAAAAGGATTCCAAATGAAGGCCTCACCAGTGCATTGTACAACAGCATTATTACTCACCTTTCTCTCCTAGAAACACGAACTCACCCTACTGTCACTCCCAGCCTGACCCAGATCGCTCTCCTTTGTTGTCATTTCTAACTGATCAGCCCCTAGTTTCTGGAATAAATTCTTGTTATTAATCCCTAAATACATGACCTGGCACTCTTCATTATTAAATGTAATCCTATTCTATTACTGCAATCATTGAGGTCATCCAATTTCTTCTTCGTATTGATAACACTTCCCAAATTTTGTCATCATCAAATTTCATTATTACCTTTCTACTATTTCTGCCAAGATCATTAATTAAAGTATTGTATGAGGTCAATCTCCAAAACGAGTCCTTGAGGAGCAATACAGGCAATGTTTCCATCACAGATCTTTCAAACAATATGTTGTCAAATCTTTAGTCAGTTTTTCTGTATTTCTATCCATTTTTGCTATTCTCCATTTTATCTAATGTCTTCCCAAATGGTGGTGTACTGAATGCTAAGATGAAGATCAGTATTGAATTTCCACTACTTTCTGAATTATCTGAGAGTTATAAAGAGCTTTACATCGGCATGTTTCTTAGTCAGGAGTCTTAAAATGGTCAGTTGGCAAACCTAGTATGATTTATGTTCATATCACAAGTGCCAGGACAGAAGGGAAATTTCAGAAGAATAGATATGTGATCATCTCAGGTAATACATTTAAAAACTAAGTTTTAGACACTCGAATAACAAGGTTGATATCAAAAACAAACAAAATTGTGGTGAAACCTAGAAATGCTGAAAAAGGATTTCTCAAAAAATTAAAGATAAGAATACAATTAAAGTCAGGAGTTTTGATTTCATGGAAAATAGACCTCATCAAAGAAAGGTAATTGCATTTTTTCATAAGACTGATTAATGGAATTATATACACTTAATATATAATCTTGGGAAGCATTTGATGTGGACTCCATTAATTACATTGTAATTAATGGATGAGCTTCATACAATATCAATAAAGCACATGGAAAACAGGTTACAAGCTACCATGGATAATATATACTGAATCTTAGGCTGACCCTGGGGTCACCCAAATGGATGTGCATTGCTCTCTATGGTCTGTATCACACATTGTATCACTCACCAAAGCCACCCAAGTTATGGAGCAGCTTTTCTTTTTTCTTTTATTTATTCCATGGAGTAGAATTAGATGAAGAGAAATGAAGAAGGGTGCAAAAATGACAGAAATTTTTAATACTCAAAGCTCGCATATGCAAGTGAGCTTGAAATACCTTTTGAAAATGTATGAAGCAAGAAAAGACAGATTCATCCTGGAAATTCAATACAGTCTCCAAAATGGGACTGCACTATCCCTGTGATTAAGCTAAAAGAATGCCAGACAAGGATAGCTGGCAACAGACTCAAGGGCAATTTGGTTAAGATCTGGTAAGATACTTTACCTCGTATCTGGTATATACCTTACTGAAATGCCTTCAGGAACAGTTGTCACCAAAAAGTTTTCCACTGACTGGGAGTGTTTTGCAGGCAGTTCCAAAGGAACTGGTTCAAACCCTGATTCTATTCAATATTTTCATTAATGAGCTAGTTAAAAAGTATTACATATGACCATATAGTTAGCAATGATATATAACGATGAGGAAAAGGAATGATGCAGAACAATCTGTCTCACTTGCTAAGTTTGGCCTCTATTTAAATAGCATATAATTTAGTAATGCAAAATGAAGTTATATTTGTAGAAACCAAGAACAGAGGTAAAATCTACAAATATGACAGACTGTACCTTGAAAAGTAGTGACTAAAAAGCGTCCACAAATCACAGCAGACTGGCAACTAAATATAAACTCCTGGTGCATTGCTATCACTGTAATGTATACAGTACTGGTGAGAGTAATCCAAGGAGATTGCATCTAGGCCTAGGGGTTATGTCTAGAAATATTGTTGAAAATTCAGCAGTGTAGAAAAGAATACAGAAAATTTGAGGGGTGTAGAAAAATGCCTTTTAGTGAAGGACAAGACATATCCATCCAGTTTTTTCAAAAAGATGAATCTATGAGATTACAGAATATAAGTGCATTTGCAGAGAGAAAATATCAGGTGCTAAGGCTATTTAATCAAGCAGAAGAGAGCAAAGCAGGAACCAGTGTCTTGCAGTTGAATCCACAGAAATTCATGCAAAAGCTGAGGCACAAAATTTCAGTGATGACCATGTGCAACCACTGAATTTTCCCATTACTGACAAAAACCTTCAATTACAGATTTGATCTATTTCAAAAGATGTGCTCTAGGAAAACAATGTGAAACTCAATGACTCGTTATAAGAAACTAGATGATCTAGCAATTTTGGCCTTAAATCTATGCATGCCAAACAAATGCCAATATAATCTCTGTCATATGTCAAACCTTCGTGTTTCTTGGACTTTACCAAAACAGACATTGTGTATTTAATAAATACTATTAGTGTCACTTTCATCTCTCTCCAGCAGCAAAATAAACCCTCTATTATCAGGAGTATAAATGTGCAGACATTCAGAGAAGAGCGAAATGATCAGTAACATACTGTAGAAATGCAACAACTAAATATAAATTGCTTTTTCACACATAATATGACAAGTGCAAGGTCTGATATTTCAGTAATGACATGACTGATAGAAAGTACTGAACACATTCCATTTCCTTTCCAATGATCTGCCCTGACAATGGCATACAGCTCCCATTTCTACAGTGATGGATCACAAAATGCTGGACCTTAGTCCTGTCACTAGTTCATTACAAAATATTGCCTGGCCTTGGCTCCAGGCCGTATTGAAAGAAATTGAGCAGTTGTGGAAGCAGAAAGAATGAAATATTTATATAGGAAGATATTTTTCCCTTGCTTTTCAAAAGAGAAAGTGCATTTTGAAACTAGTAAGTAGGTTGGAATGTTAAAAAGAAATCCCAGCAGAACTTTACAGGCAAAGTGGAGTAACAGAAATAGCTATCAAATGGATATTGCAACCACATCATCATATGTGGTGTATGGCAGACTTACGAAAGTTTGTGTTCAGACCACAGAATAGAATAGAACAAATGTTTTCAATTGGAAGCAATCTACAATGATGATCTAGTCCAACCTCCTGACCACTTCAGGGATGACCAAAAGCTAAAGCATGTTAGTAAGGGTATTGTCCATGGGCCTCTTAAACACTGACAAGCTTGAGACATGAACCTCCTGTCTAGGAATCCTGTTCCAGAGTTTGACCGCTCTCTCCATAAGAAAATACTTCCTAATGTCCAGTCTAGCTCTCCTCTTGAGCAGCTTTGAACAACTCCAGAGAAGGGCCATGAGGATGATCAGAGGGCTGAAGTTCATCTCCTATGAGGACAGGCTGAGAGAGTTGGGGTTGTTCAGTTTGGAGGAAGCTCCAAAGAGACCTTATTGTGGCCTTCCAGTATCTGAAGGCAGCCTACAAGAAAGCTGGGGACTTCTTAGGGTGTTGGGTACTGACAGGACTAGGGGCAAGTTAGAGGAGGGTAGATTTAGATTGGACTTTAGGAAGAAGTTCATCACATAAGGGTGGTGAGACACTGGAACAGGTTACCCAAAGAGATGGTGGAAGCCCCATCCCTGAAGGTTTTTAAGGCCAGGCTGGATGGTGCTCTGGGCAACCTGATCTAGTGGAAAGTGTCCCTGGCCATGGAAGGGGGGAGCTAGATGATCCTTGAGGTCCCTTTCAACCCTGACAATTCTGTGATTCTGCCCATGTCCCACCACTGCATACCAGGAAGAAGAGCTCAGCACCTCCCTCTCTACTTTCACTCCTCAGGAAGCTGTAGAGATCAATAAGGTTACCTCTTAGCCTCCTTTTCTCCAAACTAGACAAGCCTAAAATCCTCAGCTACTCCTCACAGGACATACCTTACACCTCTTTCACCAGCTTTGTTGCCCTCCCCTGGATGCATTCAAGGATTTTCACATCCTTCCTCAATTGTGGGGCCCACAACTGCACACAGAATTCAAGGTGATGCCACAACAATATTGAATACAGAGGGACAATCACCTCTTTTGACCTGCTGGTTATTCTATGTTCAACGCATCATATTAATTGTATAATGAAAAAAATTACATAAATTGTGTGTTTTGTGTCAGATTTAAGGATGGATTTTCATACAAACTATTTAGGAAAAAATGCAACTGTTTGTGGACGGATCAGTTCTTGAGTGGGATGGAAGACAAACAGAAAATGCTTTACCAATCTTCTTTCAAAAGTCCTTCAGTCAGCCCTCAACTCTGTACTTAGAAGGATAGTTAATGTTTCAAAGAAAATTACATTAACAGCTATTTTGCAAAGTCACTCTAGGAAGCTAGAACTAGTTGTGGAAAGCACTTGCCACTGGTTACAGGTCTTCAGGACACATGTTCAAGCAATGCTTTGTACCTAATATTAATACTCCACAAAAAAACAAAAAACAAAAAAAAAAAAAAAAAAAAAAACAAAAAAAAAACATATGTACCTTGAGCTTCTGCTGGAATGGATGAAAAGGCATTAAGACATTGTAAAAAAAAAAGTGTAGAAGTACTTTTATGTTTCTCATGAAAATTCCTCTTCAATTAAGTGCTTTAAAATGGGTAAATCAAATACCTTTTATTTTTTCCCCTAAAGTTGATGCTTGGGAGTTTTTCTGACAGGTTTGCATGTGCAAAGATTGGCAGGGTCTGTATCAAGGGCATGTAGCAAACAGCAAAAGTTACTTTTGGGGGAAATGAAGGCAAAAAGGGGATGGGGAAACAGAGAGAGAGAGAAGGAAAGAAGGCTTCCTGGCAACCTCCCCTTGAAGCTGTCCAGCAACGTGGTTGCAAGATAAGAGATGCAAGCAAAAAGCAGACTACAGGAATGGAAAGAGAAGCCCTCAGCACTGCAAAGGCCAAGGCACAAAGGCATCATGCAATGTCACTGACACATGCCAACATTAAATTATACCAATACGACTATTAGCAATTGTGAGGAGCAACAGAATTTGAACTCAGAGTATTTGGTTTATCAATTAATTCAACTATTCCAGTCACTAGGGAAAAATGTGTCTTTTCATTTGGCTTCTCAGCTACTAATCAATTCTTAATTATCTTTAATCATTTTGACCTGCTCCTACTGTTTGTGCCATATAGATTAATGAATGACAATCTAAAGAACACAATATCACACTTGGAGAGCAAGGGACTCATGTATTATTCACTCTACACAAATATATACTGCTACCCTCTTTTGACCTAAGCAGTTAGCCAGACTTTGAGGTTGACAGGTTGTTTGTGTGAGGAGATGCTGACAATGCAATCTTGTTTAACTACATTTTAAAAAACACAAAATTCTTCCTCTGTGAACACAGAAATAAGCCTCTTAGTTTACAGCTCTGCCCTGGAGTTCTTGGTCCCAAAAGCTGCCATTTTAAGGATCACATTCCCAAGAGCTTTGAAGCTATGCCTAGCACGTTCTCTTTAGGTCCTCTCTTCTCTGAGTTTTCTGCCTTAACAACACAATAGCCAAAAAAAAAAGAAAAAAATAACTAGCCTTTCAATTGTCTTTGTTTCATTGCCAGGAACATGTACCCAGTTTGGTGAGTAATCCTGCAGTCTAATTCTTTGAGGAAACTACTGGCTTTTGGGGTGGGTTGGGTTGGGGTTTGGTTTGTTTGTTTGTTTCCCCAGTGGTTGTGCAGAAGCACGACATTTGGAGTTGGGAGAGGGGCTTGAGAGCTCAAAGCACAAAACATGAGGCAAAATTCTGTTGCTCAGTCAAACAGGGAAGAGGACAAAAGAAATTGCTGTACATAAAGTACACGTACGCTGTACGTGGTTTAGGAAAACCCAGGAAAAAGAAGAAAATATACCTGAAATTGAGATTAATTTGAGCACTTACCCATGTTCACAAGTCTATTTCTCCCTTGCTGTGCACAGCTAAGTACAAAAAAGCTTGTGGAAGGCAATCCCTTCCAATATGCTACAGTGAAAAAAGGCTTCCTAGTTTTCTTTGTAAAGTTGAGAAAAAGGGGAAGGATATTCTGCATTTGTGCTTTGGTCAGTTAAGTGCCTTTCTGGTTTCTGCTGCCCTTTCCCTAACATAACCTAATTTCTCTTGAGCAGAGATTGAGTGATTTATTGTGGCTTCTGCCAAATGTCATGGCAGCCAACAATCTGTCAGAGCCTACCCTTCATCTTCTATGCTCTCTTACTCCTATGAGGGCAGTTGGGACAGGTACTTTTTTTTTTTTCTCCTTAACTGCAGATTTTAAACAAGTGAGAACTGGCCTAGCATTTTAAACCAAGGTCTGTAAAACAGAGAATTTTTTTTTTTTTGTTTTCTGTTGATGTAAATAAAAATCCTAAAGCTTTCATAGAGTCACAGAAGACTCCGTGATATACCTATATACATGCACAGAATAACAACAATCCTTGCACACAGTAAAAACAAACAAACAACCAAAACAAGCCAGACTCCAGGATCTCCAGAGGTCCCATCCAAACTCTAACATCCTGTGATCCTGTAAGCTCTGTCTGACCTTTACACTATTTAAAGCCTGTTTTGATGGATGAGGTGGGATTTAAGCAGGTACTTCAATTTGGTGCATATCCTCTCCTAAGGTCTACTCTAAAAGCGCAGCTGCTCTAGCTCTCCTGTGCAGAGAGTAAGTGTAATAAGAGCTTTCAAAGATTTCCAGGTAACAACACTGTACCAGGAGACATGCCACAAATAAACCCTGAATTGAAAGAGCATTTGTAGCACCTTGGTATATCAAACATGGATCCAACTACTTCTTGCAGTTTAGAAGTTTAATCCTGAACTGTGTATCTTTTCAGAATTTAATACTTTGGAAGGGATAAATCCCTCATCAACTATTGCTTTAGTCAAAACCCTGGACTTTTCCAAGGATAGATACATATCTTTATGTCTGGTGACATGAATGGTGATATCCCCCTCCAGTGCAGAGATTCTATTCCTTACTATAGACTTTTCAATGTTTTAAATATCTTCAGATATTCTTCACCATACAAACTCTACACAGGAATATGTGTGCTTATATAACTGTGGCTGCATCAGGGCCCTTATGCTTGCTTTACTGTATGGGAACACAGATGTGCTATTTCAATTCTCTCTTTACTGCTTTCATCTAAAGAACAACATTTTCCCCTCCTGGTCCATGACCAAATATGTAACTAGAGTTACTACAACCTGATGAATTGAAAGCCAGGGGGAAGATGACGATGTCTCCAGGGGAAAACATGAAGGAAGAGGTTCTTGCAGTCTGTCACTAAGTGCAGCATGAGTGTGAGCCAACAATAAATGCCTCTGCACTAATGGATGTGGTGTGGGAAATGAACAAGAGAAATTATGAGTTCTTGCATATCTACAAAGAAGTTCTATCATTGGGATAGAGAAACATGGTGAGATAACTCACATGCCCAAGTGCTCCAATGGCTTTTTCCTCCTTTTTTTTTTACATCAGAGGACAGAAAAACATGGGTGACACTGTGGTATCTATGTAACACATCAGGATCAGGAATAGAAGATGAACACTTCTTTAGACAGGGCACTTTCACACACCCTGGTACACACGGGAAATTCAGCCACTCAGATATCTGCTGGGAGGACTTTAAGCAAGGAATGTTACTTCCCTACACTCGCTGTATACAGTAAAGGGAGAAAAATGTCTCTAGAGGGCACCTCAGAGCAAACTAAACTAGGGTGCTACTCTACAGTATTTCATAAAGGGACCTCTAGCAAACATCGACGAATCCCAAAGAAATTAAGTCTCCTATGCATGAAGTGAGTCATTGTAAATATCTCCAAATGTCCTGTTTTATACTGTCTTTTACAGAAAAGTAGATCAAATAATTGGACTGTCAAAAAAATATGGCAAAGGTACTTGTGCAGATAAGGATGGCTTCTTCAATGGCAACTTGAATTTTGAACTTTAGGAGATGCAAGATAATATTAAAGTAAATCATAAAGGGTCCCTGGGAAAACAAAGATAAAAGCAGACTATGGATTTATTCTGCCTCCATTTCTATCTCTTTGACCATTAACTGGACTCCTAAACTAATGACTACAGGAAAAAAAAAAAACCAATATTTATTTTTTCGTGGCTACCAACTGCAGGATTGGCTTCTTTGTGAGTCAGAATTTAAAGAAGACAAAAAAAAAATTCTGCTAGGATGCAAGACAAGTTACCCAAATGTCTAATGAAACTTGTTTACACAGCACTACAATAAAAATACAGATGTTATGTATATGCATCCTAAGCACGTCACATCATCAGTCTCAAACATTTTATATCACCCTGAAGGTCCTTTAGACAACAGTTTGAAGCCAATTTTTTGCTTACTCTGTTGTTTATGTTTTATCTTATTTACATGCCTTGAATATGTAAAAGGTTAACTTTGAAAGAGGTGATGCATTCCCTCTGTGCTTTCCATATTGGGAAAGATTATTTTGGATATGTATCTGTTTTATCTTTATTTGAAAGGATTTCACAAATAGATTGTTTCATACTTCACTTCATGATCAAAAGAGAAAAAGATCTGGATAAGCCATGATCAAAAGAAATTTAAAAACAATCTCATAATAATTCATTTTAGCATAAATAAATAAATAAATGCAAGTCAGATAAGACTGAAGACAGATGGCAAATAAAAATCATAAATAAATAACAATAAACTTATGGCTGTGCATAAGATCTCTCACGCAGTATAAAGACTCTACAAAGACAAATTCAGGAGTAAATGGCTGTTTTATTCTTTCTATGTAAAATTAAATTTTCTGCTTAGAATTCTTAGAATAAAAAAGATTTATAGTAAAGATATCTTGTTTCTGCAATTTTGCATGGACTATTGCACATCTATTACAACCTGATATGCAGAACAATTTTTACAAAGGAAAACCACCAGAATAATCACCATCCATGTGATAGAAATGTCCTTGGATTCATAAAAGAAAGCCCAAAAGAAAGAAATATTGAAATGCCAGTATCCTTAGTGAAACTTTTGCTATTAAAACATTGTAATGAAAGTAAGTGTTTAAGCTCAGCAATTGACTCAATATTAAATACTGTTTCAAAGGCTGTACCTTTGATTTTAGGAAATATGACAGTGCAGTGGATGTCAAGCCTGTCAAGATTTAGGGGTGTCTTTTACTGAATAATTATACTGAATTCTATGAAATTTACAGGACAGAAGAGTTTATTTTTCTTATCATGCGTGCTCTAACACAATTATAATACTGTAAATATTTGGTAGACCAAGAATTACATCAATCAACATGTATAAGTAACAAACTTGTTGTCCAGTATTTACTCACTATGTTAAATGATCTCTAATATGTCCTAGACAATCACTATATTTACATGGAATTAACTCAACATCAAACAGAAGATAACTTACTCATATAAGAGGTGAATTTAAAAGATTTGTGAGAAAAATATCTAGGGATTCTCTCTAGAATCAATGGAGAAAAGAAAGTTCTCAAATGAAAAACCAGAGTAGTTTAATTAGAATCCAACTCTTGGGCCCCAATTATAGTATATTACAGCTCTGTCCATAGAAGGAGCCTTTCCATTAGCTGTATCCAAAGCCTAGGGAACTAGGGAAAGATAGATGCTATGCACACCCCTCCTGTCAGAACAAAAGTGGAATCATGGCTGCTGAATCGCTATCACAGCTTAGGGTGAAAAACTTTAAATTAATTATCATGACATCTGGAAAAGAGAGGAAAAAAACCCTAAGGTTATATCAAAATGCATATAGAGTAGAAAACAAATGGTTACTTGTACCTTCTAGTCCTGAATTTCTAAACAAATGACGAGGCATCCTGGGATGCTCCAAGTGATTTACAGATTTATTATTCTTCTCTAATATTAGTATTACCACTTGAGAGAGGTCTTTCTCTACACATGCAAATCACCTGGGAGGTAATGATTACATCAAGAACTGAGAAGTGTTTCAACAAAGATAAGATGTGTCATCTCTGCCCACTGAGACAGCAGCTGCTCAGGAGATGTGGTGGAAAGACTCCCGTGGAATGTGGAACAAAGACAAGCACATCCTGGGTGGTTCACCTGATAAGACCACTACTGCCCAGGGGTGGGTATGGTGAACAGGTGGGAGGCAAAGAGGGGCAAGGGCCCTGCAAACACACAGGAAAGACCCCCTTGACCTGGAGGTCACGTGCATTATAATGTGACTAGGGTATGGGGCCAGGTAGAGCTGCAATAAATGAACTGTATAAAACTCCCAAGCTATGCCTGCTCTGGGAGAGAAAAACTTCACTGGAAACACTACACACTGGAGCCTGCTTGGAAGAGGAAAGACATCACAAACCACAGTGAGCTTGCCAGGCCTCTTGGACCTCTCTGTTCCTTTGGCCTAAGGCATCACAACCTGAAGGGACTCCATCTCCCTGCCTCCTCCTGGCCAAAGACATAAAAACATCTTGGAGTGGTAATCTCTCTCCTGCTCTCCCTCTCTTTCTCCATTTTTCCTCCTGCTCTCTCTTCCTTTTCTCCCTTCCTCTGTTTCATTTACTTTATTCCTTAATAAATAGCCTCGCTTTGATATTTGACCTTGTTTGTGCCTTAATTTCATTCTTGGGAAGGTTCAAAAAAGAAACAAGTCTCCTTCCCAACTTCCAGACCAAGACACCACTGAACCCACTGTTGGACTGTTCAACAGACTGAGTTCTGGGTAAAACCTACCTCATCATTTGAACAGTCTCCTATTTATTCAGTAAATTACTTAATAAAGCCATTTGATAACCAGGCAATGTAGTCACGTGGCAAGAGAAGGAATGCCAGATCTTTCTACATGCTGATTTCAAAGCTCTAAGCATAGCATCTCAGATTCTCAACTTTTAAAAAAATGCTGGAACTCAATGTCAAAATAGAGGTCTACAAGTTAGAAATTTACTTTATTCTCCACATCTGGCAGTGACAAATGACCAGTATGGCTAGTAAAATTTAATGTACTACTTAATCACAAATTACTATAAACCATTACTGTGGGGTCACTAAGGAAAAGATGAGTTTGATTGATTCATGAACATGATTACTTGACATGGTCATCAGTAAAAACAGGAGGTGGCCTTAGTAACAGCTTGAAAAATTCTCTCTCTTCTGCTTTTAGTAAAATCATACAGAGCTAAACTTCTCCTTTGGAAAATAACACATTTCTTAAGCACATGCAGTAATATAGCAGCATTTTATCATTTTCCTTGTTTCTATTGGGGATGTATTTATCTTTCAGAATGATAACTAACAAGTTCTATGAAACTCTGCACATTATGCAACGACAGAGCATAAAAGTGGTGATGATGCTTCATATTAAAAGAATATAAGTAGATAAAAATGTATGGTACTTCAAGGCATTTTCCATAACTTAAAATTTTATTATTGATATGTCAATAAGTGGTAAAACATGACAAAGATAAACCACTTTTCAGTGCTATAAAACTTACACAGATTAAATGGTTTTCATATATATGTAAGATGAAGAAGAGGCAATGCCTTGCAGATCACATTACTATAATTTTCTACAGGCCATAAGATGCCTACACTGACACGGTAACTTTCATTCACTTGTTTAAAACATATCAGCATTCTGATAAAATAGCTTAGAAATGTATTTGAATTTTCTCTTTCAGATTTCCTTTCCAACCCTCAAAAAGACTTTCTTATCTTCCTGAAATGTAACAAAAAATAAAAAAAAGGAAAAAAGGGATTTGTGCATTTCTAAGACAAAAAGGTGAACTTCTATTCCTTTCTACTGCCTTCATGGTAGTGGTCATGGTAGTGTTTGGGTTGACAGCTGGACTTGATGATCTTACAGGTCTTTTCCAACCATAATGATTCTATGATTCCATCAGTCTGTTTGAATATCCTTCCTTGTAAGTTCTCATTTTGGCTATTAATGTTGCACTGAGTATCATAGAATCCTAGAATCATAGAATCAGCCAGGGTTGGAAGGGACCACAAGGATCATCCAGTTCCAACCCTCCTGCCATGGGCAGGGACACCTCACACTAGATCAGGCTGGCCAGAGCCTCATCCAGCCTGGCCTTAAACACCTCCAGAGATGGGGCCTCAACCACCTTCCTGGACAATCCATTCCAGGGTCCTCACCACTCTCATGGTGAAGAACTTCTTCCTCACATCCAGCCTGAATCTCCCCACTTCCAGCTTTATTCCATTCCCCCTAGTCCTGCAACTACCTGATATCCTAAAAAGTCCCTCTCCAGCTTTCTTGTAGGTTCCCTTCAGATACTGGAAGGGCACAAATGGTCATCTCGGAGCCTTCTTTTCTCCAGACTGAACAGTCCCAACTCTTTCAGTCTCTCCTCATAGGAGAGGTGCTTCAGCCCTCTGATCATCCTGGTGGCCCTTCTCTGGACACCTTCCAGCATGTCCAGATCCCTCTTGTAATAGGGGTTCCAGAACTGGATGCAGTACTCCAGGTGGGGTCTCACCAGAGCTGAGTAGAGGGGGAGAATCACCTCCCTTGCCCTGCTGGCCACACTTCTCTTGATGCAGCCCAGGATCTGGTTGGCTTTCTGGGCTGCAAGTGCACATTGACAGCTCATATTGAGCTTCTCATCCACCAGCACCCCCAAGTCCCTCTCCTCAGAGCTGCTTTCTAGCCAGTCACTGCCCAGTCTGTATTTGTGCTTGGGATTGCCTCGACCCAGATGCAAGACAGCTTCCCATGTCATGACATGAATTTCACGTAACATAATCAGGAGCCCATAGCAAATTATCAGAAAGCAGGAAAAAAATATAAATTGGTTTTCCTTATCTTACAATGGCCTACCATTTTAGAAGATATTTGATATATATGATCTTAAACTGCAGTCTTGATTAATAGCACCCTTTTGAACTTGCTTTCACTTAAAAGCAATTTAACTTTTGGGCTGCATTCATATACTGTCACTGTCATAGGATTGTTTCCCTCCTCCTTCAAAAAGCAAGGATTGCTTTATTAAAGATTACAAAATTAATTTGGTAAAACCTCTTAAGAGCAAATCCTTTTAACAATGTTTTTTAATTGTATTTTTTAAAGGAATGCTACAAAGTACTACGCTTACGTTACAATACATATATGTGTGGATAATTACCCTGCTAAGCACTCAATTTAGGAAAAGGCTGTAATGTTTTGCAAAGCAATTGTTCTATCTTTGCTAAATTACAACCTTAATTGTAACTCAGCAAATGTTTCTAGGCATCTGTAACAAACATTACGAACAAGATGATTCTGATTACACATTCCTCACAGAGATTGTATTTTCCTTGCTAGTTCACCTGTCTTGCAGCCCTGACAAATTCCAAAGCAGAGGAGCACCATCTAGTTGTTTCAATACCAAAACTGCTGCCCTTGTTTTAAAAAGTATGTTTTTGATAGCATTCTTTTCAGATATTGTTTTTCACAAGATATTAAGCAATCATCAAGATATTAAACAATTAAGTATAAATTCCCTTTGTACTGTTTAATATTTATTTCTACAGGAATGAAGAAGACATTCAAACAGGGAAGAAGGCAGCATATTCGTTTGGCTCTGTTGTGTGTGTTTGCAAGCAGGATTTGGCGGGTAGACAGAGGACACCTCAGCATCATACATCAGCAGGAATGATGTCTTGTTCTCACAGATGTGATAGCTGCTAGCACACTCAGCCTCTGTCAAAGTCCTCAGCAAAGGAAAATAGTAGATGTATGAGGTACAGCGTGCTAATGTAGGATTCACTCCCATGGATCTTCAGCCTTTCCTAAAGCAAACACTTATCACTCATCTGGACTTAGCTTTTCTACTTTTAAATTTAACTGTAAGGTGGTTTGGTTTTTTTTTTAGTGTTTGGGACAACACAACCAGGATTTTAGTCCCAATATTAACAGCATTCTTATTGAATACAGCATAGGTATTTTATGCAGACTGCAGAAAAGTGCAGAGTCAGGATCCTTGCTATAGTCAGCTCACTCAGACAAATACAGCAGATTATCTCCTAAAAAAATTTAAATGGATAATTTAGCCTATGAATTCTATATTTGCTAACACGTTTCCATGCAGTATATTTATTAGTAACAGAAGATACCTGGCAAAAACATAAGACCTAAAGAGACAAAAGAGTGTGGGAGGAAAACTAAGAAGGTCATCATACATTTTTTTACAGTTTACCAAGTCAAAATTATCTTCACCCTGAAAAACTTCCTAAGGCTGTATATCTGAAGGCACCTGGAGACCTACACCATATTATAGATATTAATTTAAGAACTCCAGAAAGACTGTAATATACAGAAGAAAATAGACATGGTTTTTGCCCTTGGCTGTTAAAAATAAAACCAAATATCTCCAAGTTACAAACTAAACAGGCTCAGTCACTGGTCTCAGATTAATAAAATCGTCTATGTATTCTCAGAGACAACAGAAGACAAGAAAACAAAAGGTGGAGATTTGTGCACAGGTCTATAGACTTAACAGGGGAGTTGCTATGGGACAGCAAGGAAAAGTTGTCTTCAGTGTTAGGGTAGAGCTTGTAAAGAATTATCAATGGACTGAAGAAAAAAGGGACTAAAGAGCTTGAGAAACAACACTCTAAGTCATTCAAGGTAGAAGTTTGTCTTAACCTGTTATGTAATTCACTTTATAAAAGTTGGTACCATGGGAAGCAGATAAATACTACAAATTCAATTCTTTCAAAGAACTGTTAGAAGCAGCTTCCCATGACTCCTAATGAGGTCAAGGCTTAACATGAAATGAGCTAAAGCATTCTAATATTGGAAAAGAACATTTGAAGTTAAAATCACCAAAATGTATTTTCATGAACTAGGAAAGTTGCCTTTCTCCAGTTTCTCTAGGAACCACTAACCTAGAGAGACTGAAGAGACTGAAAGAAAACAAATCCTTTATAACAGCAGATGGCAGCTCATTCTCTATTTGGATCCTGGAACCCTGCTGAACTTTCATAATCTGGATCCTGAAAATTGTCCTGACCTGTCAGATAATTACAAGTAAAAATACATTAAAAAATCCAGTAACAATAAATGCTATACATAGCTGGCAATTTCACATTCAAGAGAGTTAAAATATCCAATACATTCTACAGAACTGTACTAGGACCACTATGCCAACACCTGCTATGCTTCTTAAAACCTGATAACCCTGAATTAGTTTAAAAGAGCCAGAAAAATAAACAGAGGAAACACTTCAATATCTATTATCCGTCAACTACCCCACTGGAACTGGAACAGTGTGTCAGAATACAAAAACAAAGTCACTGGCAAATCTCCAAGATAACAGATGCACCATACCCAGCAAAGTCATACATCATAACATGCAATCTCTGTAGGAACAAAGACCATCTAAATAAAATTAAAAGATTGTTCTGATTCTCTGTTTCTTGGGAAGATCTAAAATGTTAGCCACACTTTGCTAGGTTACTCTTGATGATCAGCCCAGCCATGGTGCCCCAGATGACAATGTGCTTTCTGCATCCATGCAGCAATCCTTTGAACATCTGACTAAATCCTATGGAGTGGCATGTCCTTGTACAAACAAACTCTTCCGCAGATACCTGTAAGATGCATCAAGACCTTTCTATTGCTTTGTCAATCCTGTTTTCATTTGTACTACACAAATTAGTTGATTCACCTCTCTGTCCCAGATACTATTACTTCTGCCCAACCACATTGACCACATTGTGTATGTATGGGGGAAAAAAAGAGATAATTTGTGAAACTATGGAAAGTTTAAAAAGAGTCTGAGCCCTGAGAGAGTTCTATCTAGAAGGAATCAAAATCCAGAATGGGAAGAATTTAATCCCACTTCCATTCTTCATTTATAGTGAAAGGTAAGAATTGTTCCATGCATTTCCAATGGGGCCTTGATTCCTTCTACTGCTGAGTTGAGAAATGAGTATTAATATTGTTGCAGAGAGAAGGCTACAAATACAGACATTTCAAGCATCTAGGAACCCTGCATATACTAGAAAAACATTCAAACCTATTCTGTGGACAGGAGGTTCATAACATGACAACAAGGGTGTATTTATTTTGAGGAAGAGAGCTGTCACTCCAGAACCAAGAGAACTGAAAGAGACCAGTGTTGAGCTGTGCCTAAGCTATGGGTACACATATCACAAAGTGCCTCACTTTCTGTTCACATAACACATACTGCTGCACACTACTGTTTTACTATTGGGTCCACAGAAGCAACCTGGGCAAGGAAAATCAGTGCTCTAGAACTCGCCTCCTCCCGCCCACACCTTCCTCTTCTGACACCCTAGTGAGCTCCTGGCCAAGAACTAAGGGGCTGGAATCTGTAGACAAACTAGAGCTGCTGCAGCTGCTGTTCCTGGTCCAAAATGAAGTTTCCGGGCTTTTAATTTTTGTTCATTTATTTTTCAAGTGGGAAAAGACAGAACAATGGTGAGGTCAAAAGGGCAATGAAGGAGGTGTTATGACAGTGTTTTGTCAAAGCAAAGTACACATGCAATCTAACACTTTCAATTTTCCAGCACTTTTGTCTCTCCCTCATATAGTAGGAATTTAGATGAGAAATCATGCAGTCAGGAAGTAGTGGTTTTGACTTGTAAATGCAGTTGGCCAATTTGGTAAGTGTACAACATGGCTGATTATTCTAGTAACACATTTTTGTTCCCTAAAGATTTTTCTATTTTGAAGGTTTGTGAGCAAACGTAGCAGCCAACACTCACTGCCAAAGACTTACTTCCCTAGTAACAGCCTTACCTGGACCTCTGCCATGTTTCTCCTCTGCTAGTCTCTCACTTCTCTGAAACCATTTTGCTTTCTCTGCTTCCTCTTTCTCTGTCACAAATACTGTTGATGAGAGAGCAAAGTGCTCTCTCCTTAAAGACTATGTTCAGCTCCATCCTGTTTACTCCACATCAAGACTGACCTGGTCAAAACAGCAGAGCTGCACCATTTTATTACAACAAAATACATCCTTTTGAAACAATGAAACCTGAGTTGAAATGTTTTTGCTGAGTATAACAGGACATAAAGGCACCTAGGAAAAAAGCAACAAACAAACATGAACTAATTAATTCCTTTAGCATTCCTATGCTATGTGAAAAAATGAATTATTAAACCAGACTGAGAAATCAGATGCATCTCCTGATATTTTGAAAACATATCACTGCAGGTTTTGCACACATGAACTCCCCCCACACTATCTTGTGGGTACCTGTTTATATTAAGACATGAAACCCTTTTGTCATTATCTATGAATCACTTTGGTTACCCTTGAATTTAGTAAATAATGTCTTTATCTCTGTTGGTCAGATAGCCTACTTTCAGAACAGGAGAGCAAGAGCAATGTTCCCATGATGTAAAATAAAACCATTGCAAAAATTGCTAGCTGTGTTTCTTTTTTAGTTTCTAGGTGACTTCTGAAACTCAATAGAGACTGAAAAGTTATGCAAGAATAGTTTTAAACAAAGAAACCTCTTCCCCTGCAGCATTTCTGATTAATAATGCTCCTGATTTTCTCTTTGTAACCCTAAGCATTGATCAGCTTTGATTCATGCAGAAATCATCTTCTGCTGTGCTTCTTTCTTCTGATATGATGGATATACAATCTGATTTGCTAAAACTCAGTATGCTTGTTTTACCAGGAGAATTATTTTTTCCTGATTCTTGCTTTCCCCCCCACCAGATTATGTACATTTCTTGTCTTCACCATCGAAACATAACTTTTGCAGCAATACATGCCATATCCTGGCTTCATAGTCTCAATGTAGTGATTCTGATGTTATGATCACAGGCCGGCCTGGGACAAGGACATGAGTTTCTTTTTTGTCTCTGAGGCCAGATATGAAAAAAGTCCTGATTTTTATTTTAATTTTTTTCTCACACAACACAGGTTCGCTGTCTAAAAAAGGCAAGTATCACCACTAAATAACGGAAAGAAGAGAGGCCATGTACAACACAGATGTCAAAAATGAGGCCATAATAATAATATGCTATCTTCAACAATAAAGCACACTTAACTAAGTTTCTCATCTTCATGAGTTTCTTCTGATCCTTCATACTTGCCCTGAATCAGATCACTAAGATGAAATAACGTTGTTCCAAAAAAGGGTCTTAGAGAAGACATTATCTTTAATGCAGCCAACAATACATGATGAATATCTAACAGCTTACTGCCACTAGGAGGGGACAGAAAACAACAATGGTATTGCCCTGTGTGTATGGAAGAGATAATTTCTTAAGCCTGTTTCCTCTTCAGAGATAATTTATCATGGATATACTGCAGGAAAATTGTGTGTCCAACTACTTAAGGTCTCTGCATTTAAAACAAAAGGAGCCTTGGTGTTCTGAGGTTCAGTGGCTATACAGCTAGATAGCTGGATAGCTGTGCAGCCAGATGTAGTTGTACAGCTAGATGTAGCTATACAGCTAGATATTGCTGTACAACTAGATATAGCTGTATAGACAGATATCGCTATACACTAGACATCCCTGTACAGCTAGATTGCACTCTGTACAGCTAGATAGAGCTGTACAGCTATGTATAGCTGCACTACTAGGTTTAGCTGTACAGCTGGATAGATGTACATCTAGGTTCAAAACGCCCCTGATATTTATCATACTGAGAATTATGATGAGTCTAATTTACAGTAGACTTACTAAACTGTTGGAAAGCATACATCATCCCAGTAATATTTCTCCATGTTTCTAGTAAGATACACTTACTAGATCCAAAGTTCTCCCCTTCTAGGTAGAGAAAAAGACATAGACCTCACTCAAAGACATAGACTCATCTCTCTGTAAGAAACATTTTGTCTCTTCCACAGCCTCAACAGACATTCAAATGCTTTTTATAACATGATATATTACCAGTAAGAACTTCTTGTTCCAAGAGGAAGGTAAAGCAGATGAATTCCACATCACTAAGTATATTTCAAGTTCATGAATCCTTTTACAGTCCCATATGAGACTTTATTTACTACTTTTTACTTGAGCAAGTATAGTGATATGTCTTCTTTCCTCTTTGTCTGACACAGTTTTGCCGCTTTCTGCAAGTTCTTCATGAGAGTGCGATGAACTGTTTCTTTGTCCCAATGTTCTGCAGGTTTTGAGAATGTTTAGGCCTTATTTTTCCAAACTAACAGCTTTAGATGCATGAAATAGTAACTTTTTAACTTTATCAACAGGTATATGGAAATGTAACATATACATGGCAAATTAGCCTGATACAGCAAGACCAAAATCATCTTTTAGCTCATGTGGTCTCCAGCTTTGTGTTAAATAATAAATGAGAACTGAATTATAGGAAAGAATACAGAAACTACAGTAGCCAGACAACCACTCCAAAATTACCTCATTCTTTGACTTTATCCCAACACAATCTTTTGCTCTAAAATTTTGGGGTACCTTATAAAAATAGAATAGGTCCTGTCATCAGTCTGAGGCTTTCGTTTATTTTCCAGTCTGTGGCTTTCCACAGCTTTTCTAGATCTACATGTCACTTTAAATTTTCACATCGATTGGATTATTGCACAAAAAATGCTGTTCATTTTGCAGATCTGTAGCTCACAGGGTAGAAACGCTGTCATGGTAAATATAATTCATGTAAGTGTTCTGCAGGAATTACATAATGACAGGGGAGCATCCTTTTACCTTGTTTCATTATGAACAATCTGACAAAGTTGATTATTCTTTGGATAGATTTTGTTCTGTTCTGATGATCCAAACACATCCTATCCCTGCCTCACTGAAAGGGAAATTTGAAGTCAGCTTTAAAAAGCTGAAAAGCAAATGGGTTAAACTTTAGCGCTCACAAGTCTCCCATCTGCCATTTACCTTCTTCCTTATAATCCACTTCTAAATTTTGTTCAGTTTAATATTAGATGGGCCATATTCATTACTGGCTTCACTAGAATTGCATTAAGTGTTAGTTTGATCCCTGACGACTGAAAACATATGAAGAGCAATAGAAACAACCAAAATGGGTTTCCTCTACTTGATCATAAATGGAATTAACCTAACATTTGTCATTGGTTCTTCTGCTACTTGCTTACAGCCTGTATGCACATGTAACAGTACTAAGTGTTATACTTAATTTGGATGTGCTTCTTCCATGCAATTACTCCGACAACAGATTAACTAAGCAGAGGTAGACACACGCAAAATATTTTTTGCAGCTTGTGCTGGGTTAAGCCGCTCCCAGGGGGAGTGGGCTGGAATCCTAACCCAAGGAGGCCAGGGAGACCTGGCCCCTCCCAGGGGTAGAGGCCCCCTGGGTCAAAGTTTATTCCACTCCCACTTCCTGTCCACAACCCTATTTGAGAGAGAACTTCTGGCCTTGCTCTTTTTCTCCTGCTTACTATTGTCAACATCTCCTGTCTGCTGCTGCTGCGAGCTGCTAACCACCTGGTCTGGCCTACCTCCATGTGTTTTGGGGCCTGCATCCAAGAAATCTGCTGCCATTGAGAGAATCCGTTTCCATCTGCGATCTGGTTCTGTATACAACTGCGTTTATCCCTTCCCTTATGCCTCTGTAACCTTCCTTTTTTTGTTGTTAAAATTACCTTTTTTACTTCCGTATCAGTACAAGACTGTTCTTTCATTGTTTTATCTCTTTTTTCCCCCTGCATATTTTTTCCCTACTGGGAGAGGGGAGACAACCCAAATCTGTTCCATTGGGCTTTTGGGCTCTGGGAAAAGCTTAAACAGCTACACAGCTCGTATTCAAGATACTGTTTCAGCATATTTGACAAAGGGGGAAAATAGACACATAGAATTGGGGGGGGAAGGGGAGGGGACCAACAAAAAACGACCAACCTACCCACCAACTTCCCAGATCAGTAATTTTATTAGAATGTACAGCACAAAAAGGCATTAGATAATGAGGAGTCCAGTTGACTCTTTCAATAATTTTTATGAATGTTGCACTAAAAAATCAAGTGCTCCATGACATCCTGCATTCCCAGTGGTGATCTGTTCATAGAATCATAGTTGGAAGGATTCATAAGGATCATCAATTCCAACTCCCTGCTCTTCTTAGGACTGCTTCCTAAAACTAAACAATATGACTAAGAACATCATCCTGACATTCTTTGAACCCTGACAAGCATGGTGCTGTGATCATTTCCCTGAGAAACCTGCTTGGGGAGGAATAACCCTACGCATAAGTATGGGCTAACCTTCTGGAAAGCAGTTCTGCAGCGAAGGACCTAGGAGTGCTGGTGGACAAGTTGACCGTGAGCTAGAAGTTTGCCTCATGGCCAATCACAGGACTCATCCCACCAAGTTTTGCTTACATGACTGGGCCAAAGCTTCTAGATCCTCTTGCTTATCCCTCATGCTGCATGCATTAGTACAAAGACACTTCAAATATGTCCCAGAGTACTGGGCATATCACAGCTAGCACACAGTCCCTCAAATGCTAGCATGCCATCCCCCAAACTTATCTCTGACAAGTTCAAAGCTCTTTTAATGAGCCCTGATAACTCCTTGTCCTGGTTTGAGCTAGAACAGAACTAATTCTGTCCAGTGATTTTACTTTTCAGCTCAGTGTCTTCTAAGTAACTACTTTCTGAAATTAATGGCATTTTTTTCACAGTGTCTATACCTGAAGAGATAAGTAACAGAGGGTTCCTTTCCTGTAGGTACCACTTTATCTGTAATATGTTGGAGGCTTAGTTTACAATTAAAACACTTTAGATGTCTTCAAATGAGCTTTGGTCATTCATGCCAAGGAGATCTAGAAGAAGTTCACACTTACCATTGTTCTTTTTGCTAGGTTTACTGCTTCAGGAGCTGAGTCAGCTGCAGAAAATGTGCATCAGTGTCTTTCTTGCCTCAGTTCACAGCCCGAACTCAAAATTTACTCTACCATCACCTTTTCTGAGACACATAAAACTGTGAAGCTCACAGCAGGAGACAGAAACTTCTTAAATTGCTCTCACATGTATCGTCAGGACATGCCTGAACACAAGCAGCAGGACAGTGTTTTTGGGCTGCTTTGCACAGTGAGAATACGTTCATGAAGCATTTCAGACCCTCATCCTTAACACTGTCTTCCAGATTTGCATCTCCACAAAGAGTTGTATGAAAAGCAAGCAGCCTATGGTCAGTAGTCCAGTTCCTTCAACACAAACTTTTAATACAGAGATCAGACAAACTGATGTTCCCAGCCCTTCACAGCTTCATACACTGAACCACAGGCAGTGAAAACTTGCGGGGAGGGCAGATGCAGAAGACTTCCGCACCAGCATGAACAACATAAACACCTGCTTATTAGCATGTTGTTGAATCATGTTCTCAATTACATGATGGGTTCTTATTTTTCAGCATGGTGCTGTTTTTCTTCTATCTTAGGCCCCTGACAGGTCATAGTATGTCAAAGATATTGTCTTACTGGGTGAGTTGAAACTCAGCAAGGGTAGGTCTCTATCCTATTATCAATGTTTCACAAACTCAAAATAAAGCTAGTGCTGTGTCAGCAGATTAGCTGTGGATCTAAAAGGAGTGATTTCTTAAATTGCAGGGTAGAAGGAGGAAAATAAAATTGGTGTCACTGCCTCAGCTGAAAGAAAAAAAAAAAAACTGCTTTTTACTTTCCTGAAGGTCTCATTTCATTATTTCATGTCCTTTTCTTGATTGTGAACATCAGCATTGGAAAATGAACAAAATTATCTCAATGATCTCAACATTTAATCATTTTGTAAGACTATATGATCTATAATATCACACTTTCTTTGTGCTAAGAAATCAACATCCCTCAGATTTTTTTCCACATTCCACCAAAGACAAAAAAGGAGACTATCAGAAAAAGTGCTTCAAAACAATAAATACACATCCATATGACAAACTTATGCAACCTTTTTTCCCCAATATTGTCCCAAACAGCTATTGAAAAAATATTTTTCTTTGCCTGTTTTACTAATTTATACTAATACTCTGTATAATACATTAAAAAAAAAACATCAAACCAAACAGGGAAAATATGAGATAAGAATCCCCCCGCTGCCCTTTTCTGTTTAGATTTAATTACTCTGCACAATAGAAAAGCTTTCATTGTTCTGTGGAACAGAAGTGGAAAGCTAAACCATGCCTTTTTCAAGATCAGTTAAAGGTGGAAAACAGGAAAACAAACAAGACACTGTTGGCAGTCTCAGGGGGCATTTTGTTTTGGAGAAGCAATGAGACTAGAATGCCTGAAACTACTGTGGTGTGATTCCTATATCTTACTTAAAACAGTTCAACACAAATCACTGCAGAGCGTGTGTCAGATTACTATGTAGCACAAAAACTGTCAGCATCAGTTTTCTTTCACTAGTATGGCCCCAATTTTGAGCTATATTAGCACCACTTTCAGCTGGATTCCTGGTGTGTAATTCCGTTGCATGTAATCAAAAACTCCAATTCTAACCTGCTGGAGGTGGTCATTCCGAGGCTCAGAGATCTCGCCAGTGCTAACTGGTCAGAATCCCATCCAGCCTCATAGCACTGGTGTGCATTTAAGTGGTGCAGTATGTCACTGACATTTGCCTCTTGGATTATGGGGCTTCATTCTGCTCCCCCTCCTTGTTAGCCATCTCAGAGTATCTAGAGAACAACTGGTTTTACTATTTATTAAAGACTGAGGCAAAGAAGACAATGTACCTCAACCTTTTCCTCACCCTTCATCACTGTTTTCTCCTACATCCAATAAAGGATGGAGATTCTCCTTAGACCTCCTTTTGTTGTTAATGTAGTAATTTAAGAAACATTTTAACTGACTTCTACAGTAGTAGCCAGATTAAGTTTTAGTTGGGCTTTAGCCCTTCTGATTTTCTTCCTCCATAACCTCAAGATACTTATGTAGTTTCCCCGAGTGGTCTGCCCCTTCTTCCATAAGCCATAAACGTTCCTTTTCTTCACAAGTTCCAGCCAAGGCTCTCTGTTTAGCTAGGCTGGTTTCTTCTCTGTTAGCTCATCTTACAGCACACCTGGACAGCCTGCCTCTATGCCTTAAAGATTTGGCTCCTGAGGAATGACCAGCTTTCCTGGATTCCTTTGCCCTTCAGAACTGCCTGCCAAGGGACTCTGTCAACCTTAACAGGTCAAAGACTGCTGCCATTGTAATGCAATCAAAAAGCACATACAATCCCAGGGTGGATTATGTACTGATCTAGAAGTTCAGTACAGATCTAGAAGTCCAGTATTAACATCATGGTACACAGCAGCTGAAACAGTGTACAATTTTGTATGCTATTTAAGAACATGACAGTCAAACTGAAACGGCACCGACAAAACCCATTAGGGTAACTGAGAAAACGAGGAGGCTATGATAGTTGATGTGGCAAATCAGAGCTATTTTCTGAAGCTTCCTCCGTGAAGGCAACATTCAAGTCTGCACCTCTTCCAAGCACTTCTTCCCATCTCTACATCTATAATGGTCAAGTAGTATTGCAAAGTGTGGCAGTTTTAGGCTGATACCTAGGAAAATTTTTCACAGAATAGCAAGACACAGAAAGAACAGACAGCCATCTGCAAATCAAATTGTTGTAAACCTTGAAGTAACTGTGAAGTCAAAATTTTAACAGTTTTAAGACAAAACTTTGAATTCATGAGATACTTTTGGTATTGTAGGCTTTTCTTTCTGTAATAAAAAAGGTGAGTATCCCAAGTCCAATGCTCTCATGAGAAATCCTAGCCTGCTCTGATGAATTGTATCAGCTTCTTGTAGCTATTTTTCATTCTCTACCAGCATAGAGTCAGCACATACAATTGTACATTTCAGCGTATTTCCCTTTAAAGGCTACAAAACCTGCTGCTATTATTAAGTTAAAGGCTCAAAACCAGCCCATTTTTTTTTTTACTGAAGATCTTCAGTCTTGTATCCTGGATTAATAATTACGCTCGTAGTACATGTATGTATGTAAGTCTTACCTACAGGTTGATGGATTTCAATTATGCTGAAATTTCCCCCTCTGTGGATTTTACTTTTATTAGAACTACTGGATTGAGCTGAACTATTCCACTGACAGCCGGAAACTATTGACAGCAACATGTAGTTTTCATGGATAAGATAATAGTACCACCATATGAATTTTGGCTGTCTCACATTAGACAGTTTTCTATCCCAAACCAATCCAAAAAGATTGTGTGGGTGTGCCCAGTTTTGAACTAATGTTATTTACACTTGTTTAACAGAATTTTATCTGCTTGTTGATTCCCTAAATGCTCCAAATTCCATTAAAACCCCACCGCTATTTATTCTACCCAAAAAGATATTCACTAATTTAGAAACAGTTCTGAATATAAGGGAGCACTAACTCAGTGAAAAGACTCACATTTATTGCAAGAGGCCAGAGATTGAGAGCTTAAATGCTGCCTCTTCAATGTTATCATTTCTATGTGCCTGTATACAACAGAGCTCTCACCAAGCAGAAGGTTATCTCCCAAGTGTTTAGAACAGAATCTGACAGCATACATTTAAATCTTCTCTACTTCCACTTCTGTAATTACATTAAGATCAGAATCCCTTTCACTTAAGCCACAGATGAGAACCTTTGTAAAAACATTTCATTTTTGCCCAGTTTACATACAACAGAGACATTAGATTGAGTGGTCACTTTATTCACATAGTGAATACATAGGTGAAAGGAAGTCCATCACACGTTCAGAAGACAGAGCACCCAAGAGCTTGTGCTCAACACATCACAGATCTAGGGTCATACTAATGCCCTGGGAAGTAAACAAACTGTATCAATGCTAAAATACTTTATACTGAAGTATCTTAAATAGCATTAGCATAGCCATATGCTTGGTAGACTCCTGGGGTCAAGATTTAAGTTTTGTGCCTGTCCATGGAAGTAGGAATGGGCATAATAAAAATCACACCAAAGCCTTTATAGGTCAGCACTGTCCATCCAGTAGGAGATGGCTGAAGAAGAAACAAATAAAAGAAAAACCTGAAAGGTTCATGATACCTTCTCATAGTCCAGCAATCTTCAATTCAAACCTTTACTGACATAAAGGTGGTTTTGAACATTTTTGATAATTCTAAGATTGATGTCACAATCTTCCTGAATTTGCTTCTCGAAACTACGTAGTTTGACAGCACTCTTCCACAGCACGAAGCACAATGTGGAAACATCTCTTCCAAGAACACCCCATATGCTAGTTTCATTTGGTGCCCACTAATACTCATTGGGAATGCACTGCTCCACATGCTCTTGATTGTAGGACGTCTAGCACATCTGCTTTTCACGATTCCTTTTCCAGGCTGACAAGACTTTGTCTAAATTTGACTTCTCATATGGAAATCATGCCGTACCCTTGTTTTGCAACTCTTTGGTTTTTCCATTTCTGCCATGTAATTTTCCAAAGAAACAAGGATTGCACAGCGAAGATTTCAGAACAGCACCAACCTATAAAACTATACAGCAATGCCTGGGTTTCTGAGCTGTATTAGTTGCATAATAAAGCTGTGCAGCATCATTTTCCTTGATATTTTTTCTTTCTTATTGTAAATCTATATATACTCACTAATCTACAGAATCACTATGGCTGAGAAAGACCTTTAAGACTCATCAAGTCCAATCAGTATCTAACTCTGCTACAGCCACTAGCACACCACATCTCTGAGCACCATATCTATGTAGCTTTCAAGTACATCCAAGAATGGAAATTCAACCCGTTCCTTAGGCAGCCTGTTTCAATTCCATTGTTTTATTATAAATTTGATTTGGTTTTTCCTGGGAAGACACCAGGTTTTCTCTCTGCCTTCACTCTGGTATCACATTTTCTATCCTCCAGGCTTCTAGCACCAAAGCCACTCTCCATAGAGGGGAGCTTACTACAGTGAACAGTACAGTTGCCCTAAAGTAACTTCGGATGCTTTGGTAAATACTGCGGCCATGCTTACTTGCTAATCCACATTTTGTTGTTCTCTGTTACTTTTCTCACTTCAGACATTGCAGATTGAGCCACCAGAGTTCAGAGGACGCTGATTCTCTGACATATCCTCCTACGAAGTAAAATTCACAGAAAAAAACACAGAAAATTCATTTATTGTCTGTCTTTTCAAAGCACAGGTTTCAGAAGCATTCGGCTGTCCCGAGGCTGCCCCAGCGCTTCGCCGGGCTGGAGGCAGCAGAACAGCGTATACTTCTGAACGGATATTCAGGACCCGAGCACGGCCCAACCACCACCAAACAAGGCCACTCCCGCCGCGGGAAGGCGTCCGCGGCATATCGGTTGGCGGTGGCCGGGCGCAACGCGCAGGCGCTGCGGGACGCCGCGCAGAGGCCCACCGGCCGCGGGTGGAGGCGGCTTTAAACAGTGGCGGGTGGCAGAACATTTTGGTCCAGCGCAGCCCCTCTAATGGAGCCCGTCCTGAAAGGTACTGGCTCGTCTGCTGTGTGGGGGCAGGGCCGGCGGCCGGGTCGCACTTACCCTGGCGCAGCAACGAGGAGCCGCTGGGCTGGAGTGGGTCCCGTTTATAGTGCTGCCCCGGTACTCTCTCCTTGCGACCCTTTCTCCAGTGTTTCGCGACTGGGCTGCTGGTGGAGAGCGACCGGGCCTGTCTGCTGTCGGGGTTCCGGGTGGCGTTCGTCACTCGTCTCCTTCCCATGCCTGATCCTCTCCCTGGTGGCGGCCAGCGCTGAGCCTGGGATGGGGTCCAGTCCTCCAGGCCAGTCAGTTTTTAGCTGGACCATTTGACGTGGCTCCCCTCGCCACGGGAAGCCCTCCGGAGGGCGCGGGACAGAGAGGGCCTCGCTCTGGGGCTGCTCTTGCCAATGGCGAGTCTGCCCCAAGCCTGCAGTGGGGCCTAGCTGCCGGACTCGCCCCGACGAGGCGCTGGCTAGTCTTGACAAGCAAGCCCGGGCCGAGTGTGCGGCCGCTGGGGCGGGCAGGGCTGGAAGCCTCCGTTAGGCAGCGGGTGCCCCTTGGGGTGGATCCAGATACGGCACCGTCCGGCGCGGCCGCCGCGTTTCGCTGCCCGCGTGGCTGCCCCTGCCCTGGTCAGTCGCGGCGTGATCCTGTCTGGTTTCTTTTGCGTCTCTTTAATCTGTTTCGATAGGTTGTCCGTCGATGTCTCTTTTGCCCCACAATCACCCCATTCTCTGAGATCTAGCGGAAGTTCCCTATTAAAAGAACCCAGCTCTACTCGGAGCTGTTAAAAAAAACAGGAGTATATATGTATTAGCTAAAATTTGTAAATTATTGTGGAATATACCTTTAATTCTACTGCAGGTGCATGCAGCTTTGAAGTAATGTTCTTCTAAATTCCTAGTTTGGCTTTCACTGAAATGCTTCCATCTATTTTTCTAAAAGAACTATAAGTGAAAAGGTTTGGAAATACTTGATGTAAGAGGAAGGCACTGTTTTTTCAAGTGCAGTGTTTTTTTCAATATTCCAATATATTTCACAATAGAGCAATCGAGAAAAACAGCATCTCTGTCAAAAGCTGCCCAGGTCCAGTAGTAGAATGAGTGCAATGAAAAGCACATTGGAGGTTTCTCTGTATGTGTTTAGTCAAAGTATGGAGAATAACATTTTTCCCTGCAGTATGGCTAAGCAGGTGTTTGTATTTTGCTCATATGTTAAGAGTATTTCTAGGAATTATAAAAAGATGTTAATCTTTTAGATGTTAATCTTGAAGTGTTTATCTGCTTTCCTTTTGGGAAAAAGATAGATGCCACTACATAATAGAGAATTGGAACAATATATATGGCAACTAAGGTAATTAAGCCAAGCTAAGATAATTAAGTCAAAAAGTTGACACTGTGTTGTTTTTATTGATGTGTTTGGAGAGTTATCTGGCCTGCAATTTGTGTAAAGTTGTTTTTTCTTGTGAACCATTTTTTTCCGGTTTTCTGCAGTTTTCTTGATTCATCGTTTAAAATGAGAGTTTGACCAATGGAGATTTTAAAGGCCTTATCAACCAAGGCTGATTTGATTCCCTGAAGAGATTATTGACCTGGTTGATAAAGGAAGCTGCTTAAACACAATGTACCTGAAGTTACATAGTACAGCAGGCATGAAGTTGTATTAGTCCGTGTGATATGTACTTAAATTCAGTATAAATAAGGTGGAATTTCGAGTCAGTTGGAAATTAAGCAATATTTCTGCAGTTTTCTGGGATTTTAAGGAAGGAATAATTTAATTGTTAATATCATGTTCTGAAATGTGCAAAGATAGTAGCAACTTAACAAACAATGCATTGTGTTTTAAATAGACCAAGTGGAAAATTTGACTAGTGTCAAATTTCCAAGTTTGTTCCATTGCAAATAATTTATGGGACAGAAATTAATTAAAAGTAATCTGCTGCTAACATCTGATACTCAGTTTATGAAAAGCTATATTTGCTACTGACTGTGATATGTATTAAAGCAAAATTTGTTGAACAGGCTGTTTAACCAGTTTTATCATCATATATACTTCTTACCTGTTTGTTGTTTTCTGTTGGCTGATCTAGGTGTTTCTGCATTTGTAGACGTTTGGTCATCTAACAGAAGAGAAAATTACTCAAAAACTTTTGAACAGCAACTTCTTGATATGGGAGCAAAAGTAAGGAAACTACTTTGGAGTAAAAAGGATGGGAAAGCCATTAATTACAAGCTGCCTTGGTTGTTCTGCTTGTCATATATGCATTTTCAAAGTGTAGGAATGAAGGTCATCACAGACTTGAATAGATGAGTGTGCTGTAAAATTCTGGTAACAGATGAGAAATGCATTTAAAGCCAAACCGAAGTGTTGAATGCTTGTTGCTTACAGTTATGTACCTTATGCTCTTCTGTTTTCCTTGGCTACTAGGCAGCTGCTCTCTTGTTACTACAATATTTTCTAACCCAAGTACCATGACATTTTATTCTTCCATTCACTCCTACAAATGTGGTTTAACTCCAAAATGTGGTAGTAAAACTGCATTTAAGAGTCTTTGATGTCTCTCTGATTTTTCTTTTTCTCCATATCAAGTGTAGCTGGCTTGTAAGTGCAGCACATGTTTAATTATGAACTGTAAAATTTCACTGGGAGACCACTCAAACTGTCATCTTCCCTTCTTGTGTGTAATCATTGGTTAAGTGCAAGATTTTTACAGCCCATATCACACTGTAAATGGCACTTGCATGAACTCTGTGTGGGCATGTGTAGCTCTGTCTTACTGTAACTTAGGAAGTTTTGTGACTTCCCCCTTTTCTGTTCTGTATGTGTTTAGCTGAGGTAGTATGACACAACAGTAGAACATCCCATTATTATAAAAGCAAATAACACTCTCAATACATAACTTGAGTAAGAAATACTGCTTGTTCTTTCAGGCTGTACTATTGAATCCATGGAATTCTGGTAATGATAGATTTCTTTCACAGGAAATTCAAATTTCCTCAAGTTCAAAAAGTAGGTGAATATGGTGAAAGGTATAGGCAGATGATACAGATGAGTGTATTTAGCAGATCCTTACGCCCTTCCACGGTTCCAGACTCTTTGTTGCCTTTTATTGACACAAGCACACAGTAATAACTGACTTGGCATACTGTGTCAGGAAAGAAAATTCTAAATTAGTTTTTCACCAGATTGTTGATTCAGACAACTCCAGCTAAGGTCAGGTAAGCAGCAGAGGGTGTCAGGGTGAGGGAGAAGATGGGAGAGGTGAGAGGGAGGACTGAGATGGTGCTCCTCCATAATTTGGAGGCAAAGTTCTGTTTAGGCACCTGTCTTCCTAGGACATGGGCTGTGAGCATAAGCAAGTAAGCTGTTACACGTGGAATCATAACTTATTCTGAAAGTCATTGGTCCTGTATGCCTAGATGTTTTGTTTTTTTGGGCAAGATGAATAGTGTTCTTGAAGCCAGATACAGATCCAGTGAGTTGGGAGCCAACTACTGTGATGCAATTGAGATGGCAGCAGACAGCTACATAGCTATTTCCATTTGGCTGTGCTGAGAAGCACCAGCTGTAAAATGTGAATTTTACTGATCTCATGTCAACAATCTCATGTCAAAAACTGATCAAACAGTGTTATGGGTAGGATGAGGTTTGAGGTTACCTGTTTAACCCTGTGAGTTCTTTGCTAAATAAAAGATGTAATTTGGCATTTCTTTGGTTAGTCAAATACTTACTGTACTGGTTGTTGGATAAGAAATTGCATTGGGCCACATAAATAAAAATGCTGTAAGATTACTGGTACAGCTAGAGTAGGGAAATGAAAAGAGTAGAGAAAAGCAGTTTGAAAACAAAAGGCTACTCTAGCTGTCTAGTATCCATTGAGTTGGCATGACTGATGAGACTTGAATTTTGATTGCTTGAGGCTTCTTTCAAAGATAGGAAAGATGAAAAGAGTCCTTGAAAGTAATGTTCAAAGTTTTTTACATGAATGGTTTATACATTAAAGCCAGACTACACTAGCTAGTTTCATTAGTGTTTTCTGATTATTACTTACAGATGAGCTCTCTATGTACTTCTGCAGGTTTCAAAAGCTTTGAACAAGCATGTGACCCATGTAGTCTTCAAAGACGGACATTTGGCTAAATGGAGAAAGGCACAGAAGATGGGTGTAAAAATTGTTTCTGTACTCTGGGTGGAAAAGTGAGTATTCTTGAATATAATGAATGTGACCGGTTCCAGAGAGAAGGGATCCTAGTATTGTTTTATTTAAAAACTTAAATACACTGCCAGTATTTTAATGTACTTGAAATAGTGATAAATCTCAGTAAGTTATAACTCTCCTTGACATTATTTCTATTACAAAGCATGTTACCTGAATAAAAAGCTAAAATCTTAGCTCTTGAAAAATAAATGTTTTGAAGTAGTTCTGTAGTATATTTGTTAATCATTCAATATTCCACTCCTTTGCTCTCAGATGGCATGCATAGGCAGTGAAGACTGAATATTTATCTTGGATAGAATTCCTCCATTTGCATACAAAGAAGCATATTTAATCAGGGAGAATGTATTGTCCTTAACTCCTGTAGACAGAGAAAATCCTATCAAGAAAGAAAAAAGATCCATATTTAGTCTGGCTTTTAAGATATTCATCTGGTTCTGAACAGCACTGCTTGAAGATTCTTAACTACCATATAGAAAAAGTCAAGTTTTAAAAAAATAAAAAATCAAATTTCACTTGTGTGGTTAGTCCATCAGAATTTACTAATCCATAGCTGTTTCTCTGAGTTTACAAAGTCACTGTGAGGCTTAACTTAGAGATCAGATGAAATGTAGAAACTCAAGGAGGGTTTAAGAACATGCATGTGTTATACTCAAACACTTGAATCAATAAATTGCTGTGATGATGGAGAGTAGAAGGTAGATCAAGTAAAGAGAATGCATGGAGAGATAGAAGTTTAAGTGCAAAAGTAAAAAAGGGGGGGGGGGGGGTGGAGAACTGAGCTCTGTAGTCCCTCAAATTTAGGTCAGTATAACTGCAAAATTTGTCATGCAGGTCTGTTAGCCAAAACAAATTAATGGAGTTCTGCAGAAGCTGGATTTTTCTTTTTTTTTTTCTTTTTCTTTTAATACTGGATACAGAAGTTAGAGTTGCAACGCAGCCAGATTTAACACCAAGAAAGAAACCTTAAGTTCTTGAAAATGGGAGTGATACAAAGTTTTATTTATGTGAATTTATCTTTCGGTGTCTTGATGTTATCTGAGTACATGAGAATGATGATTGTTTCAGTAGGAATCTTGGGGTTTAAATTTGCTGTTCAGATGAGTAAGTGTACAAATAAAGGATTTGAAACGTTAGTCACAGGAAATATATTTGAGAACTGGGATATGCTGTAGTAAAAATGATCCCAGAAAAGTCCAAATGAGTAGCATCTGCAATGGAAGAAGAATGAGCGTGCCTACAGGGGAGGGTCTAGGATGTGTCATACAGAAATGCAGTCTCTGTAATAGCAGTTTGAGTCCAAGACTCCTCTGCAGTACTGGAAGGTATTGAGTAGATGAATGTTGTAGAAAGCTCGGACGTGGAGACAGTTGTATATATGATACTGTAGGAGACAGCATTGAGCTTTGAGATCCAGGGGTAGAAGACTCTAGAAACTTTAACTTGCTGGAAACCAGCAACAAAGGAAAAGCCATGAGAAAGGATCTGGAGGGAAAACTTAAGCTGTTTGGTAGGAAACAGAAGTATTCCCTTGGTATTTTTTTAAGTGTTACTAGTAGCATGCTTATGTACGAGGCAAGGACTTGTTAGAAAGTGAGGGGTTTGGATATGGGAAATAATCTGAAACAGAGATAGTGGTGGGGGTTTTTTTGGAGGAATCAGGAAGATGGGGTTTACACAGACACACCCAGTCTGTAAATTACAATTTTATTTCTTTGTCATATTTTTTTTCTGCCTCTTAGCCAAAAGGTACACAACATACAACTTAAATTGATGTGTATACTCTAGAGAAAATTCATAGGATATCATATCCCTGGGCAAATCCTAGGTCAGGAGTGGTGGAAGCTTTCATGAGAGAGAGTGTTAAATCTCCCTGGTAATGGGATTAGTCAAATGAGGCACAGGTAATACAAAATTAAAATGAGTCTGTGCTAGCATGCCATTTGTGCTGAAGCTTTTTATAATAAGGCAGCTGGAGTGCCTGACTTTAAATGATATGCCTAATATATCATTATCTCAGAAATTTGGTAGGCAGAAGACAGTCTGAACCCTGAGACGATATAACAGGAAGGAATATGTAGTCTGCACTAGTAAAATAGTAGTCCTGTGTGGATGATGGCATTTTTTTGGACCTGGTAACTGTGTAAGCAAATAATGCAGAGTTCATACAAGTTGAAGTTTTAGTGTCATTAATAATACCCACTGCAGTCCAGCTTGTAGAGTTTCAGCTCTGATGCTCTAGAGAACTCTAAATTCAGTTTGACAAATACATGTAGTGGTTTGGCTCTACAGATAAAAATTTTATAGCAGTCACATCACTAGGTGTCACTAGAATCACAGTTTTGAATGACTTCCCCTAGAGGTCTGTTAAGGTTCTATACTCTTTCCCATAGCCAGTCTTGTTATTTGAAAATACAATTTTATTTAACTATTTTGATCAAACAACTTTATGTATTAATAAATTCTTGTCTCAGCATCATCCTTAGTGTTCACAAATACAGTACATTGTATTGTAGTGCAAGATAACATTAGTCCTACTGTTCTCAAGTCAGTCTTTGAATATGAGAAGACAAGAGTAAGATATTTGCTGCATTTTTGGTTTTTTTTAGTTAAAGAATTTTGCATGAATATAAATTACTCTTCAGAAATGACTGTGAATGGCAATGCATATTCAAAGAGAAGACAAAAACAGACTAATGGGCAAGATATGAAAGTCAGGATCAGATGAAGCCTCCTTCCTTACTTGCTTTCCAGCCCGTTACCTCACGATGACATTCTGTAGATTGTAGTTGAAGTTTACTGTCATCACAGTGGCCAAGTTAAGGTTATGTGCATTGTCTAGTGAATGATGAAAGCCTGTGGTCCTCGGAAGACAAAGCAAGGTTAAGGTTCATGAGAATCTGGCCACAAGGCTTTCATACTGTTATGATTTTTACCTTTTTTTTTTTTTTTCTATGTGTGAAAAATAACATGAGTAGGAATCTGAGTTTCAAATCAGCAATTTGAAGGACAAAAAATAGTTTTGTATTTTCTGTGTAAAATACTGGTTTTTATTTAATTTATTCTTTCTGGTTATTGTTGGTTCTGCTAAAGATGCACATTTAGGAAGGGTAGGTGTTGCATTGTTACAGGGCTCAGACAACTTTTTTTTTTTTTGCAATAAATGTTCTCATTCTTTAAAAAAAAAAAAGGAAACAAGAACGTGAGTTAATTTATTATACAGGTGTCAACAAACTGGACTACATGTTGATGAATCCTTATTTCCTGCAATAGCTGTTAATGAAGAATTCCCACTACTGATGAAAAAAGTGAGTTGTTTTCTTTAAATGGGATTGGAGTGGTAAACTTTAAAGCTTACTCAGACATTTTCATAACATTCTGTAAACTTGACCTATCCACACAGAGTGAGTTTTCAAGGGTAGGCTATAGCTGTAATGATGTCACATCTTATCTGAAAAAAGGACAATAAAAGTAGGGGGTTAATATTGGTGAAAAATATTTAAAGTAAAATGACATAATGATTGATTTAAAAAAATACTGCAATGTGCTTTTGTTTCACTGAATTGTTACAAACCCTAAAATCCTGGTATTAAAAAAAATATATCTTTCAAACCCTTTGCCACAAGAAAAAAAATAAAACAAAGAAAAATTGGTCACTTAGTCGCCTTTTTACTGAAATCTAACTTACAGCATCTGTTAGATTCTTTCTTATTTCATACTAAAGTTTGCTTTGAAAAACTTCAACTTGTACAATCTGTGCCTCCTAATGAGGTGTTAATAAGTAGCATAAACATTGTTAATAAATACTATGATGAAGTGGTAGGCAAATAGGAAATGTAGTTCCTTCTGGCACTTTTATACCACAATTAATAGTTTTGTGTGTCTTCTAGCACAGATGTATGCAACCAAAAGACTTTGTTGAAAAGACTCCAGAAAATAGTACAAGGATGCAGAGAAGACTGGACCAGATGACTAAAGAATTAGCTGAACAAAAGAGAGCAATTAGTGCTGGTAAGAACTACTGTGTACAAAGATCCTAATACCACTTGATTTCTTCAAAGTGCTTGGTGGGGTTTTGATTTTGTTTTGGTCTTTTGTGGTGGGTTTTTACATTTATGCATCTCACCATGAGAAATAAAGTTGCCTTTTATTTTTTACAGAATTCTCTGCAATTTTGTGGTACTAAGGCATCTGTAGTGGTGTTAGGTATAAGGAACCTAATTTTTTCAAGTATTTTAGATAAATGTAACTTCATCTGAAGTTGTTACAGAATGTAAATATTAATGTACAAATGCTTTTTTGTGTAGAAAATGATATACCAGTTCTACTATTTCAAGACGATGGTTCGCTTGCATACAGCCCTATTAAAGCAAAAGATCTGTGCACTAAAATGGAAAGGAGAATGAAGGACATGAAGGAAAAACAAGAAAATCTTTCTTCTACTGGTAACATATTAAATTTTGCATATCCACCAACGTGCACCAATGGCTAACGTCTTTTTATTGCTGAATTTTTGGGGCATTTAAATCTGGCCTTCATAGTTTGTTTGTTTGGTATCTTATTTGATTGTATGTCCTTCCTTATTCCCAAGTTTCAGGCAGGCATGAACGGGTTTAGTTTTTAGTTTCTTTGTGCTCTTCTATACAAAAAGACATGGAAGACAATGGTCATAATCACTACACTGCTCAAGAGGAGTAATGTTTAATTTTGACTTTCTAAACTTCTAAAATATCACAGCTTGCTTAAACTTCACAGTGAGAATCTAAATCCTATCTCATGGTAAATTTTAATGCAAATGTTATACTGGACAAATATTATGTTATTATTCCCAAGAGTCCAAATAAACGGAGTCCAAAAGTGGTTCTTTCCAGGTACTGAAGAACAAGATTTTTTTAAATTAATTGAGATGACCCAATTGAATAAATCTAGTTGACTTGGAAATGCAGGTCGTGATGAATTAGAAGTTTTAAGAAATCTGTCAACTAAACTGTCAGTTTATAATTTCAAAAATAATTGTGGAGGAAAGTAAAGAACCAGTGACACAGGGATAAAAAAAAAATTAAATCTCATTTATGTATTTCTCTTGAATTTTCACATAATTGCTTCAAACGTTTTGTAAAGCTTTTATGCAATATCAAGACTTTGCTAATTACAGAATTTGACAGATTCTATAGAAAAACGCCTCACCTGGCTTTGAAAATTCTAGTATTTTCTAAATGTTTTGCCATTTTTCTTTATTTTGAGAAAACCATGGTGCTGAGTTATCTAGAAAAAAATAGTTAACAATGTAGAATAATAACTTTATTTAGTATGTAAATTTGGGATGCTGTTGAGCAGTCTGTGATTAGTTACACAGTTGTCAAAGCAATGACTTGTCTCTTAAGATTTAGCTGCTTTGAAGTATGAATAGATGGTGTGGAAATCTGTTTGCAAGTGGATCTAACAAATTTATTGTTCACATATTCTTAGCTTCTCAAATGTTTCAGATACCTACAAGCAGTTCACTAGGAGACTGCCCACTGTCTACTTCTGGCTTAACTAGTTCAGAAGATGCATTGTTACCAGGTACATTACAGAAGGTGTATTGCAGACACATTACAGAAATTAGAACTAATATGTGGCCTGTGTATTTTATTTTGGAAATGGGAACTGTACAAAATTTTCTGTCACTTATGTTTAAAGCTGAATTATTTTAATTTAATTAGCAAAGTATGTAGATATAAGAATGCAAGGCAAATGGAGCATGAGGAATCACACTGAATGAATGCTCTGCCTTACTGCTGTGTTTTGTGCGTCTTTTCTTCCTCTTTCCTTGCCATTCCCCATTAGTGGCTTCTTGTCCTGGCATGGTGTCAGGCTTCTCTGCTTTTACAGTGAACTTGCATAGAATATAGAGTGCGCATTAAACAGTGTGATGTGGGAACCAAAAAGAACTGAGTTAGGGACAAACCTCAGAGCTGAAATGTCTTCCAAATTTTCAATCAAAAAAAACTTTTAAGTCAGAAGGAAACCTATGGTATTCTCCCCAGCTTAAATGTTCAGCGATCAAAGAAATAAGAGTGAAAATTAGCTTTTAAAATGTTTTGTGGATGCAGATGAATTCAAGTAATTTGTTACTTGCAGTTCTTTTGTAAAGTTAGAGATTTGTTCTGTGTTTTGTCATAGTAACAGGACATAAGGGAGAAGATTGTTAAGGGCTGTTGAGCTATGTCAGTGGACATCTTGGCAGTACTCATGGATGCAGTGGGTATGTGCTTCAGGCTTTGTTGCCTGTCAGTCACATCAGCAAAAAGCTGAAGTCAGATGCTGGGTTTGAGCTCAGTAGAAAGTAAGGAGAAGAAAGTCTTTAGATTCATAATGAGGGGCTGCTTGAGTGGTGTGCCTGCTCCCTGTTCTCACTTGTTTACAAGTGTATTTTGTTGACATCATACAGGCATTGTGTCATGCTGGCTTGTGTTTCTTGTCTGAAGCAGGTTGATATGTCTTCATGCAATGTTAGGGAGTAATAACTTAGCTGGGCCAACAATTTTTTTTATTTTTTGTAAGCTGTTTGTGTGCTGATGAGGTTGAATATTGTGATTTGAGAGCTTTATCTTGAGTGTACCTCTCCAACACTACAGCTATACAATGTAATTTCATGTTAAGAATAGACCTTTGCATGCCATGACAATATTCAGTGTAGCTTTCATCTCTGTTCTGTGACAGTGGCCCTTTTGTTTGTGCTTGTGAGGTTGGTTAACAGTTTAAAAAGTTCAAAAAGCCAGTTTAAATTGAGGGTTGAAGTTAAGGCTTTTCCAGTTGTTAGTCTGATCATGTCATGTAAAACTTCTCCTTTCATCTCCTTAATTTATGAACTTAACTAGCTACACCACATATTTAAAAGTACTATTTATGTTTAGTAAGCAAATAGCATCAGGATTTCCCATACAGGAGCACTTACAGAAAGAATTCTCAGTGAAAGTTTAACTCAGTGTTAAGACATCTATTGCAACAATCATATTATAGAACTGGTTATGAAAAGTATATTCTGAATAACCAAAGACACTAGCCTGTTTCAGAGGAATTTTAGTGTGAAGAGTTATGAGTAGATTCTGTAAGAATGGCTACAAGAAACTGTTTTTATACATTCTAATTATTTTAATAGATGTGTCAGTGTATGTGGTATGGTACAGTGATGTTACATTTAAATTTCATCTTAATTACAAAAACTACATGGTGGTGGTAAGGCTGTGGTAGACAAAAATTGCTATAGCTAGCTTTATGAGTGTAAATTCTTGCTATTCTCCACAAATGCGAGAGTTAAAGGGAGTTTTGCTTCTGCTTTGTTTAAAGGATGAACAACAGGATTTATGGATTCTTACTCACTACACATAAAGTTATGATGGTTAAGGCTATTGTAGCTTCTTGTCAGCATGGATTAGAAACAAAGCACATTCTATTTTCTGTTTAGTTTTTAATGATTTGCCATATAGTATTCAGATAAGTTGCTAAATCCTTGTTTTCTGCAGTAAGTTTATATGTATTTCACTAAAATTCGGTACTCTTCTGTTAAATACACATTGTTACTTTTCATATTTTTGCAGGAGAACAAATGGGAGATTGCTTGAACTCAAGTTATGACTGTATTTGGGAAACTGATAAGAGACAGAAAACAGAGGCAGTAGAACACACCTCTGATGCTTCGACCAATATTCGTGTATCTATGAGTGCATCAGCGAGTTCTCCCTCATGCAGCCATGTGCAGAAGAGCTTAATACTAGAACAGCACAGCATAGGAAGCTTAAAGAAACGTTTTTTACAGCAGACTTTGGATGACAAATTGCCTTTAGAAAAGGAAGATCTAAAAAAGCTTCCAAAGAAAAATTGGCAGGACGAAAATAGCACAAGTACCTCAGCTGCAAATGATGGGTCTCTTCTACGCTGCAAGGGCTTGGGTCAAATTAATCCTTACGAAAATACAGCCACGTTAAATACTGTTCCTGCTTTCATTGGCAGTCTTTCTAATTCACCTATCAACAGTGAAGGCTTGAATACTTGTTCATTGTATAGAATCTGCCCTGTCGACAGAAACAGTAGTACTGAAGATAAGATGAGGAAGAAAGTACAAACACTATCTAGTTGGAAACTGACTACCTCAGAACCAGGTGCATCAGCGTCTGAAGAGTTCTTAAAAGCAATTACTACACGTAACAAGTCTTTTTGCACTGAAGAAACTTCTTATGAAGACTTCTTTTCATCATCTGATTGGAATAAAAAGTTAGTACAGGTACAAATACCAAAGGAATCACAGAATTCTGAAGTTTGTTGCAAAGTCTCTTCTACAAGCGTGGACTTACTTGATGGGAGTTTCTCAAAGCCACATACTACTGCCAAGAAAAGTAGGAAAAAGTCTATTCCAGCAAATGATGTTTCAGTAAAAAAACAAATTAAACCAGCTGAACGTCCTGGAAGTGTGCCATTAAATTATATATCAGATGGTGGAAAAAATTGACACTGCAGAAGCTCTGGGTTCTGATGATATGAATAGGATTTTTCATGATTCTGCTGACGCAGCCTACGGAACCAATGTGAATTATTGTATTGATACTGCTGGTAAGTCACTACATCAAGCTGGAAAATGAAAAGGTATCATATACTCATGCAGCTGAATTGCAAAATGAACTGCCATCCCCAGGGGTAAAATACTGCAGAATTACACCAAAAGAAGAAAATGCTGCAGTACTGGTTTTTGTGTAAAATAAATGACTCCCTAGGATCCAATACAACACCCATTTTTCCATACATTGCAAACAAAAAGTTGGAAGAGGTAAAAAAACTTTGCTCACAAAATGCAGTACAAGCATCTGAGCCTTCTTTTTCTGTAGTGTTTGGTATTCTGTAAACTTAACTATTCAAAATTAAGAAACCAAGGACTTTCTGCTCTAAATGTTAGAGAACTCTTCTAAGTTAACTCCTCCTCCTCATCATGGAGTTCCTTGTTCAAATTATTTTTAACAAGTTAAAATTGCTGCTTCAATTAAAGTTAAGGGCCTAAAATCTGGAAAAATGGTTTAGCAATTTCCATCTTCTGCTTGACTAAGAAATTTGAGGGCATATTCAAGAGTTGTAGGATAGGCTGCTTTTAACTGTGGCTTTTTCATGGAACTGATCTGAGCTTTTCTTAATTTTAAAAATATTTTTTATATTTAAGTGTTTTCAAGTTGGTTATTTCAATGTAATCACTAGAATGTTCAGTCCCTGAAAAATGCTGCTAATTTGCATTGGGGTAATCGCTTTAAGATTTTTGTATTTTGAGCTCTGTTAAGCTTTATGTAGGGTTAAATAATTGTATGTTTTAGTAATTTGTTTTCCCTTAAATTCTGTATCAGATGCAGAATTTATCAGATGCAATATATTGATTCAGTAGTGCATCAATGAATTGCATGAAATTATTAATTTTATCTAGTGGAAATGTTGAACATAAACTATGCCTGTATCTGTGGGTAGAAAGTTGCTGAACCCTGAGCTGCTGTTTTGGGTTGGCTACATGTATATTTTAAATACCTGGAGTGCATCATTATAATACACTTGTCTATGCTTAGCCTGTATCTGGGGCTGAACTACTGCACGTTTTTAGCATCCAGTGACCCCTCCCCAGTAGAGAAAGAAAATTGGGAAAAGGAGAGAAGACCCTGGGGCTGAAATGGAAACTGATTTAATGGAACAGCCAAACTAATACCACTGCCAGTATAAATATACAAGATTACACTCGGTCCAGCGTATGTATGGTATAGAAAAAGCAATCCTTAGGAGCAGGAGAAGGAAGAGGAACAGAGTCAGGAGGAGCCCAAGCAAGAGACCCCCATTCTCAGCAAAGTTCCTCCTTTATAATGAGCATGATGTTTATGGTATGGGATACACTTCTGAGACAGCTCATGTTAGCTGCTCTGGCTGACTCCAAACTACTAGCGGTCTGCAGACCATGGCTGGCCTGGGATTCTGTCCCAGCAAAACCAAGACAACAGTTAAAAGAAACAGTTGATGCAGGTGTATGTTTATACAAGTACAGATGTGCACCCTTAATGCATGAGCCCAACATATGTGTTTCTTGCCACGTGGCAATGTACTAGAAGATGATACTTAAATTGTATATTTATTGATGTATAAATAAACAATCGTGAAATCAAATGAGGAAAGAGAAAAGGTGTCCTACTTTTAATGCCAGTAATATTAGAGTTAATTCTAAGTTTTAAATTCTAATGATTAAATTATGATCAATCTTGTAGCGTGTTATGCTTTCTTTTTCTTCTAAACTCATAAAAGATTTTGGAGTAGAGGGAAAAAGAATAGCATTCAGCAGATAAGTTATCTGATGTTTATCCTTTCTATCCTTTTTGTTAGGAACGTCTGTAAGTCTCAACTTGTCTTTCTAGCAATTTTGATGGTATTTATGATTTACCACTGATGGCCCTTTTCCCAAGTATACTATATTCAGCTTTGTGCAGTTGTTTTGTAGTCAAGTAGAACCTTAACTGTGATAGCTCAAATGAGTTCACTTAAATTAAAAGAATAATGAAAGATGAGTAGACAGGATTCTGTCCTTCTACTCTGCTCTGGTGAGACCTCGTCTTGAGTACCACATCCAGCTCTGGAGCCCTCAGCACAAGAATGATTTTTAAACTGTTTGAGCAGGTCATGAGGATGGCTACAAAATGATACTAGTGCCTGGAGAAGAGAAGGCTGCAGGAGGACCTTATAGCTGCCTTTCAGAAATTAAAGGAAGCTTCTAAGATGGTGATCTTTTTAGCAAGGCCTGTTGTGACAAGACAAGGGATAATGCTTTTAAACTATAAGAGGGTAGATTTAGACTAGATACAATGAAAACTTATTTTATTTTTCACAGTGAGGGTGGAATTCTGGCACAGGTTGTCCAAAGAGGTGATAGAAGTTACACCCCTGGAAGCACTCAAGGTCAGGTTGGATGGGGTTCTAAACAACCTGATCTAGTTGCCTATGGCCCTGCTTCCTGTAAGGGGCTTGGACCTTTAAAGGTCCCTTCAACCTAAGGCATTCCATGATTCTGTGATTTATTTTTTTTTTCTCCTAATAATACAAGTTCTATGGAATAAAAAAAATCACATTTTAAACTTGCTACTATGACATTGATAGAATCCTTTAATTTTTTTCCTGCTTTTGCTTGAATGTAAATTATTTTTTTGTCCATGTTAATTACTAAGTAAATAGAAAAAGGGCTATTTTTTCTATATGTTGTATATTATTTGAAAGCTGATAAATACAATATATTTTAAAAGCTAAAGAATTCTTTTCACTCATATACGGTTAGGAATAATCCATATAAACCTTACTGATGTCTGGTATATATTTTAAATATCAAACACTTCTCTTGCCTATTGTTTTTACTTGTCTGTTTAGGTCAGTGACACTATTACGCAATGTCTTTAATGACAGGAAGTAAGATTTTTACAAGCTTGCTTTCCACAAACTACTTGGAACATTTGATTTTATTTTTTTTTTTCCCCCCCAAAGTAGAAGAATAATATGCTGACTAATCTGAAACTAACTTTTCAAGTTTTAATGCTTAAATTATAGGAAACTTGAGGTTCATCTGGAGGGTAAATCCAAGGCTGCTCAGTTCTGTTGAGCTGCACAAACATAAATATGGCTACTTTGCAACCCTGTTCAATCTTACAACCTTTTTAGCAGGGCTGATGGTAGGATAAACTTGCATTTGAACTACATGGCTTAGAATGTTAATACTTGCTCAGATTTGATGAATTCCTGTGACTTTTTTCATTTAAAGCTACAACAATAAATAATATTGGGCAAGGAATGCAAGAGAACACTTCTAAGCTTTTATCATCCTAAAACCATTTAGAAATTTGAACTGGGACTCAGCATTATTTCCAGTCTTAAAAATAAACTTAAGGTTTAGCTGAGTGAATTTAGATATTTATGGTTAATAGGGGAAGCAAACATCATCTTAGTTTGCCAAAAGACATAAACTAAGACCCATCATAATGTAACATGGTTCAGTGTTAAGATGGGCAGCCTGGAATATTATTCTGTTAATTGGTACAAAAATGCTCAGGTTTAATTTAGTTGAATGACTTTTACCTGAGGTGCTAGCTGTTAAATGCTGCTAAAATACTGATTATATCTAAAACCACACATGAGAACTTCCTTAGATTTTATATCTGTTTTTATTTCCTTCAACTGCAAAAGACAAGTTCACTAAAAATGTTGTATGATGTCCTTTCTTGACATTTTATTGTCCTTTTTAAAAGGAAATTATGAAAAAAAAGTAAGTTTTCTGGCTTGATTCCTTACTTTATCTTCACTAAAAGTTTAATTATTTGAGAGGCAAATATTTCTAAATAGGGGAAGAGCTTGAGGATTATTTTCATTTAGTCAAATTTACAAAGCATGATGAAACTTATCCTAAAGCACATAAACTTTATAAAATTGTTCTGAACTGTTAGCAGTTTCTGTTTGAGAACCTGGTAGCCACCTAAGCTTTCAGAAGACTTGAAAAAATTGAGTTTCTGGTACCAACAATTTGATGTTTGCCCATGCTGGAATAACAACTGCAGTAATAATAACAACAGTTATTAAATAATCTGTACCTGGAGAGCTGCCAATGATGACAAAGTCAGATTTTCTTTCTTCATGTTTGGATTATATAACTGTAGATAAGTACAAAAGAATAGGTATGATATAGCTTAATTTCAGTGATACTTCATTATTATATTATTGAAGTAGAACATTATAGTTAACTGTTTTATTTGAACAAAAACTAGCTAATGCTTAATTGTTACTTTGCTTTAATTTGAAGAAAATATCAAATGGAATCCTGAAGATAATCCAATGCAGATCTTTACACTGGTGCTAGATGATCATGAATTATAAATTATAAATTAAATCATTAAAGTCAGCCTTATTATAATATTTTGGAGGCCTATCACAGTTGATGGTTTTTGATACTTGTCATTGAACAATGTTTTGGGAGAGAGTTTAGGGTTCTGATGGACCACAGTGGCATGAGTTAGCTCTGTATTTGAACTAAGTTTAGAGATAACTAATAGTAGATGGAATTGCTTCAAAAAGTTCTGTTGACCTTATCTGAAGTACCCTAGTAAAAGAAACTAGTGATGAAAAAAACCCTATTTGAGCAACTGCTTTAAATAGAAGCAGTCAGGGAAAGCCAGACAATAGTGAAGCTTTAGACCTACAGAATGAAATAATTTGAAAATGCCTGAGAAGTCCTGCTAGTCAGGAAGTAAGCAGCAGAAACTGGACTGCAAAGAAGATTACTTATTTGTGTCATGTTTAAGATTCCTGAACTGATAATCAGAGGAGGTAATAGATTTTGTCTTCTGTTTTATTGTAGATAAAAAGAATGAATGAGTGTGAACCATGACCGGAAAGAGGTCAAAACATGCAAGTCTTGAGACTTTAATCTTAAGTAGGGAAAGAGCTGTGGGGCTTGAGCATTCAGGCCAAGCTTCCCACCTCAAGTCACCCCTTCAAAAAAACCCTAAAACACCAGATACGTCTACAGCCCCATGTTTTACCTTCATCTACTTAGGGTAAAGCAATGGTGATCTCCTGCCATCCTTTGCAGTCCAGTTGTTTGGTTGGTTGGTGTGTTTTTAACATTCAAAATACAGGTTTAAAAATTCTGCTTTCCACATAAAAGGAGTTAGATTTCTTAGCTTCATTTATTGTATGGCAAGACCTACTTGCCATCGATCTGCTTAGTGATTGAAGATGATGGGCCTCAGTGCAATGCTAAATAAAATTCACTTAAGTAATTAGTTCTCCCTTTGTTAAATGGCACTTAGTAATTAAACACTGAGTTTAACGATTGTACCTGACAGCCAGGTTTACTTGCATTACACAAAAACTACTGCAACGCTGCCTAAATTTACATGAAACTTGTAACTTAGTGTGAAGAAACTAAGTTTTGACTAAAGGTTCAAATTTTAAAGTCAGTAATGAGAAGGGTTTTTTTTCTGTTGGACTTTCTGTCACCTTAAGGCTTCAGAGAAGAAAATAAAACAGATTCTTAGTTATGAATGCAGTCATGCTAGTAAATAGGGATATTTTCTAAAAGTATTTTCTAAAAGTAATCAGAAGTATACTTGGGAGGAGCTTAATTTAGGCCACTTCAATCACTAATTATTAAACTTTCTTTAATTGATCTGATGCATTTCTTTGAAATTAAAAATAAATTCATGCCCTGAAGGAGACTGGTTTGCATTATATTTGGGAAGAATGAGCTACTTAAAACTTTCATAATTAAAACTTTGTTGATCAAAAGATAGATCACAGTTTTTTATCTTATACAAGCAATTTTTCAGATGATTCCTAAGTTTGGTGCTTATATATGTTAATCCACAAAATACTGCTTTTCAGTAGCCATGTTAAAATGCATGCTTATGGATAGCACCTTTTAATAAATAATAGGACTGATATGCCTGTATGCACACACAATCCTTCCCTGTTAATAGGTGTCTTGATTTGCTTACAAAGTGTTTGAAAAATGTGTTTAAGACCTTCAGGTCATTTCAGATGAGTACAATGTGTACTGAAAATATTAGAAAAATCTAGCCACCACTGCTTCAAGCTTAAATATTTCTGTGTTCAAAGAAATTGTGAATTTCGTAATAAATAGAAAGTAATTTCACTGATTCTCTGCCTGTATTTAATATATGGGGTTTGAAATACTGGAAACTGGGAGTCCTGCAACTAGTTTATTTACTAGTTCAGACACTGAAAGATTAAGTCAGGTGCTTGAGATTTTCTGTAACTAATACACAATGAAAAAACCAAATTACTAACTTGGGTGTCTTAATTGTACATAGCCATGTGTGTGTGCTATGATAAAACACTTGGTGACATTTTCATTTCACAAGATTGCACTTTTCAAGTTTTTAAATTTGGTTTCTAGGTGATGGAAACAAAGTTTCAGAGTGTCATGTTACTGATGGCTCTTGCCCAGTTTATAATGAACAAACAAGTAAGTCCAATGGGAGGTTCTGAAAAACAAGACGACTCCAAAAGGTCAGTTTAACTGCATGTGTTGTTAAGCTCTTTTGGGGAGAATCACTGAACTCCTTGGTGTATAACAAGAAAGAAATCTGTTCTCTATGCACTTTGAAACCTTTTCTGAATCTCATCTCTTTGAAATGTTATGTGAATGGTGTTCAAAAGCAATACATGTACCAGAAAGTTGAGTTCTGTGGTTACATTGTAGTCGCAGAGTCCATGCCAACTGACATCATAAAGGAGGTTGATAGGCCAGCTCAAACTGGGTTTATTTGAAAAGCCACTGAAGTAACCTGAAAAGGCATCTACCCTTTTTAGAGTAGTTACTAAAAGGGGTAGGTAGAGTTTTTTTGTTAGTTTTATGGCAGAAAAGTGGCTATTTCTGCAGGATAAATATTCATACGAATTCAAGTAAAGCTAAGTTCTTACTTTCTGTTAGCCTATTACATGAGGCCAGTTGGGATGGGAAAGGAGATCTTTTCCAAACAAAGCAGTTCTGTTTCGATGAAACCACTAAAAGATGTCTGAGGTAATTGATTATATGAAATAAACTAGACAGTTGTTTCATTGGTAGATATTGGTGGAGCTTCAAAGAGACTAATCACAGATTTTGATCCCCTTATGTAAAAATTCTGAGCAGGTGCATTCACAAGGCTGTTCAAACTTTAAACATCCTGAAAATGGGATATTGATCTCCACGGACCAGTGATCTTCTGTGAATTAAGTTTATCATTGAGTTCTTCCATGCATCTTATTGCTTACTACCTTTCCTAAGTATTTGTTCACCTTTTCCTAAATATACACATATTTATTACTTTTATAAATAATAATTGTAAACAGCATTAGCACACCTGGTTGTATTTCCTGATGACATTGTTTGCTTCTATGGATATTTCAATTTGCAATTTGTACTTTCTATAATATAAATGAAGGTGTATATTCTGTATTTGTCTGCTGTGCAATTGGTAGGCTTTTTTTTCTTCAAAACCTTGTCCAGACTGAGTTTCTTGTATTTTGTTGTAGCCAAAGCTAAAATTAAGAATTACTTTGTTCAGGTATTTTTTATATCACAATTTTAGATTGCAAGTACTCTTTTTCTTTCTTATCTGTACTGTTTATATAGGTGTGCTTATGTACTCAACATGGAAGAGTTCTAATTAAAGTTATCTACGATTGCACCACCAGCAAACAAAAGCAATGAAAATAGAGCAGTTTATAATGGCAGCTGTAGGAATGTTGGGTAGAGATAAGTAAGATTTTCAGGAATCTTTAATGGCTGCAGGAACAAAGTTTGGTTTTCTTGGTTTTTGGGGGTTTTTTTTGTTTGGGTTTTTTTTTTTTTTTTTTTTTTTTTTTTTTTTGTTTTTTGTTTTATTTAAAACAACAACACCTCCCCAAAACCCTGGGAGTTTTTGTGTGTTGTACATATTCAAATTCAGCACATAAAGATAGATTCATAAAACTAGCCTATAGGTTTGAACTTCCTAGTTTTGAGGCACAACCCCTAACTGAGGATAGTTCCAGGTTCTCATACAGAGTGGGTAAGGATAAACAATGTGGATTAGTACTTCTGAATGTCAGCAGGTGCCTTCCCTGGTTTAGAAATCCAAGTTGCTGATGCTGGATTGCAGGGACAAAATAAACCCTTTTCACATTGTGATGCATTTTTCAGTTCTATGGAACTGACTTCATTGCTTTGCATAGGGAGGACAAAATGAAATAACTAAAAAGCATAAAGCAAAAAATGTTAGTTGCAAGTTAGTTACAGTGGTGTTAACCTGTTAGTATGAGGACTGAGTGTTCTTTTCATGGCTTAATGTCAAAAAATGTTTGCAGTCGTTGTAACGCATTCTTGGATTTGATGGTGGAAAGGAGGCTTAGGGTGCAAGAAAGAAATGCAACTCTTTCTGGGCCAGAGCTTGAGGGTAACAGTACATAAACATTACGTAAGAAGTGAGAGCATGCAGTCTGTGCTTGAGATACATACCTCACTGCTGAAGGTATGTATGTGTGCTATAAACTCTAGTTACTGACAAATCACAATTATTTTCTACTTTGGGCATACACTGTTACATATAACACTGAGGTCATAACCAGCATGGCAGAAAATCAAACAATCCACTGGACTGCAGCTGGTTTGGCAAAGAGTCAGTGTAAAACTGAAACTATTTTCCCTCTTGGCATCAGAAACTACCAGGAGGAAAAGCAACTGCTGGTTAGATGCTCTTTGGGGGGGAAATTTAACTCTTGGAAAAATGAACACCTGACATAAACCTGCTGGTATCTGGCATGGCTCTATAGGGCGGAAATCCTTTAGTTGATGGAACTGCTTTCTAAATGGTATCCTTGCAGGTCGTGGAAATTGTTGAAAACGGATTTGAATAAAAGACTTCCTAAACTCCGTTTCATTAGTATTCAATGTATCTTCAGTAGCAGGTTTTTTTTAAATAATTTAACAAATATCTCCGTTCTTTTCTACATCAAAATAAAACATTTTATGGATTAGTGGTGTGATTATTGTAGAATTCAATTATGAGGTCACAAACAGGTCTATCTGGAACAAGAATATAAGTATGCAATAAGCTAAATAGGAAAAAATTATGTAGCACTTTACTCCTCAACAGATGTACTACTTCCTACTACTATAAAGACTCAGAAATGCTGAAAGCAGTGGTTGTTGATCATAAGTATGCACTACAAATAAAAAAAAAAAGTTGGAAGATGCATGTTCTTGTATGATTAATTCATAATCCTTCAAGATCCTAAAAGTAAAGTGGTTGGGGTTTTTTAAAATATTGTTCCGCCTGTCATAATATTGCTATTGCACCTCAAAATCTGAAGTATTGTTCAGTTGTTTACTGTATTGACTAGAGGGCAGTAAAGCTTTAACTCAAATTGTTGACTCTCATCAACAAGTGGGTTACAGTCTTATCAGCTGGGTATTTATTGAAGTTTGCAGCCTTGTGTCTTAACACAAACAATGTGAATCCAGGCTTGACTGCTTGGTTCGCAAACATGTTCAGGAGTATCTTCACCTGAAATTCCATTTTTATTGTCCTTCAGCACCAAGAAACACCTGCCCAAACATAGAAGAAAGAGCACATTTTAAAGTTCTGTGGTGTAGGTCAGTTAACATATAGGAAGTATTACATCTTTTATGTCGTGGGAAAAATTGACAAATCTTTTTGAGCTAGCAAAATGCATGGTTTTCATTTCAGATGATAGAAAAATCTTGTTGTTGGCAGGTTCTAAAGAGATACTTAATACAACTGTGCTCTTATGAAATATAAATTACATGCTTCAGCTTTCCTTTCATAACACAGCTGTATTCCAGACCTAAAAAATAATTCAAAACCAAGTGTGTTCTGATTTAGATATGTAACTCTTCAGGATTCAGAGATTAATGATAAATAAAAGGACCGGTTAATTTAATACCACCTTTTCTAGTGTTTTATTAATAATAATCCTCCTACAAGTGTGTATTAGAACTCATAATGATGCTCACCAGATGTCTTTTTGCTGGTCAGGAAAAAAAATACTAACACAAATAAGGTTTTTTTTCCCCCAATAAAAGCAAAATGTAAAATAAAACAGACACAGAAAGCATAGAAGAAAAATTGCATAGCAAGAGGGGGAAGCAATTAACTTGAAAAACGTACAACTGGAAATTAAAACATAGTTTGGCTAAGTTTTCTGCTTGGTAACTAAGGACTATTACCTGTCTTACTGAAGCAATGAAAATGTCAGCAAATGACCTCTAACTTGCATGCAAATGAAATAATAGTTTGGAAGAAATTAAATGTTTGCACCTTTTTGTATGCATCCTTCTGCATTCTTGAGTCTGAATCACTTCAAAGTGTACTGACAAAACACTTGCCCAAAACAGTCACTGTACAATCTTGTATGTTATGTGTCTTAGCATAAAAACTGACTGTGCAGGGTAGTATCAAGACAGACTGCAGGTTTCCTGGTTTGTGTGCATCCAGTCTTTTTAATTCCCTATAGGTAAGTATGAAGGAACTGTTAATAAACATTTCTGCTCTGAAGATGAAGAAGCAGCTGTAGAATCTCAAGCTGCTCTGGCCTTGGTGTATAGTAATGCTCTTTTTTTGACCTATGTTTGGCAAAAGTAGTGGTCTCATTAGTAATACTTCCATGACACTTCATTTATAAAAAATTGTGAGGAAGGATATTTTTCTGCATGTTCTGAACAGACACATCAGGATCTGGCTCTGAAGCTAGTACTATACAAGGACCCCAGGAACCTAGGGCAATTCTTTTGTGTAGATTCATCTCCTGACTTTTAGGCAGAGAGCTTCATTCTGATGTCAGTGAGTCTTAGCTTCAGATATTGAAGGAGAACAACATGACCATGCTGAAGCACAGAAATTTGACACAGGCAGGGTTTACAGCCCTGAAAGATTGGACAGAGGAGTAAAACCTTGCTTTTATGTCATGTTTTATGCTTCCCAGGCTGTCACATCCCAGGATCCTTTAATGTACAGGAGTTTAAGTTTATGCTAATTCAATAACATGTATTATGACACTATGAGATGTCCTCACTGTATAATTTGGCTTTGTGTCCCCTTTCAATCATCTGACCTAACCTGTGCAGTAGAATGCCTGATATGTCAGTACTTCTGCCATGAGAACCCTTACTTAAATTCTTACTTATATCTTTCTGAGTGTATATAAATTCAAATTTTGACTTTATATTACTAAGCATTCAATATTAATTATATTAATTTTATGATACCTTTTATTTTGTTGCATTGTTACTATTCTTACTCAAACTGTGTGCAAAACTCAAACGTGGAACTGAAACTGAAGCTCTTGGAACTTCCACAAGCAGTTAAATGTGGCTACTTACTTGGAGTTGAAAGTGGTAGAAAGTCTTCTGCCTGAGGGGACAACAAATTTTGGTGCATCTTCAACCGTCAGGTTAGCAGTAGGCAAAGGTATCATCAGTAAGTATTGCTCGTAAGAAATTAGAATTTGGAAACTTAACATTTCTAAAAATACTTTGTAGAATTTCTCTCAAATAAACATTTCAATATAGAAGTTTCATCCTTTACTCATTTGAAGTTTTACTCCATTCTATTATTGATTGTTATTACGTTTTCACATGTATATGTTTTATTCCCTGAAGTATTCTATTGCTGGCATAACGTCTGAATGTATGTTTATCATGAATTATTAAAAATATTGAATTTGCTATGCTGTGTTGCTTCTGAAGACTTAAACAGTATCTGGAGTTTGTTTTTCAAAACTACCCAACCATGGAATGAAATTACCATGTGTATGTTGAAAAGACTACTGCCTATGTTATCTTTAATATCTAGCTTATCAATGGCATCTAAATTGTGTTTTATTTATGCAAAGCAGTCATGGTGCACACTGTTAGTCTACAATCTGTTAGTCCACAGAGATAATTCCAGTGTGACAAACTGCTCGAACACTTAATGAAGAATGATTTTGTGCTGATAACAGAGGATGGATGGAGAATCATCAGAGTATGTTCTTTCTTCTGTGGTTCATTACTAGGTTAAATGAGTTGCTCTCAAGACTATTTTTGGCCTGTATTCCATCTGTAATCCAAAATATTTTTATGGTCTCAGCTCAGTACATTACTCAAAGAAAACTTAATTTTAGTAGAGACTTTGGCAGCTTACCGCTTGTGATTTGGTAATATATTGGCACGGTAGAAATGGGAATATTTCTTATGGAGCAGTACTTGTTTAGAGAAACAGTTTGAAGTTCATATATTGATTTTGAAAATTAGGAGGAGATGCTGGAAAGCATTGTAAAAAAGTCAGTTGACCTACTTTCTCTACAAAATTTAAATGCTTGTGTACACCTGCTTGTGCATGTTTCTGTAGCTGCAAGTAATTCTTATCTAAGATTTTCAAAATCTTTTCATACATGCATTTTTTTATTACCATGCTATATGGGACTAGATGACGTTTAGAGGTTCCTTCAAAGCCAATGAATTCTGTGATTTTGTAGTTCTGTTATATTCAGTTATTTATTTCTCTGATAGTGCTAAAATTCACGTCCTGTCCTCACCTCTGTATGCTTGAAGCTGTCATGGTAATTGCTGATGAACAAATGATATGTCTTTCTCTTCTGACTTCTATAATACTAGTTCTTAGAAGGCTTATTTGAAGTCTGTATTGGGCAAAAACTCCTAAGCTGTGGAAGGGTATTGTAGGGGAGTGGAGGGTTGCTTTCTAAGGTGTCTCAGAATTGCTGGTTATGGGGTGCTGTTCCCTTTGAGTATACCTTGTGTATTAAATTACCTGGAGAACTACGCAAGATAAAAGAGTGAAAAAAATATTTACTTTAAAACCTGGACTTAAAATATTGAAGTTTTAAAAAAAAAAATTAAAAGCTACACTATAAAATTTATTAGAATTATGCTTTACAATAAATATACTCTTGTTGCTGCAGTGTCTCAGCCAGTTTCTGCATTTCTTTTGAAAGAAACTGGAATAATTTTAAATTGCAGTTTTTCTTTGTGGAAGGCAAGCTGCCTTTTCCTTTCCACCTGATCAGGAGGATAAGGTAGAAGACGAACACTTTCCTTTTCTCCTGTGGCATCCCAGACTGGAAAAGCCTTTGCTTTTTGTTTTTACTAACGAAAGCTTACATTTCTGCCTTCTGCTATATTGGATGCTTTGATGTCAGGTGTGACAAAGGGGTTTGCTTCCTTCCTTGTCCTCAAAGTTTAATACTTGTAGTATATGTGTTAATTAGTACAACCTCATCTACAGACAATACTGTTATCATGAAGTAGTTTAGTCCTCTTAATGGAACAGTCTCTAATTTAGATTTCTTTTCAAAGGGGAAAACTTTTCAGATTTTTGATGCTTTCTTGTCTCTTTTACATCTAGCCAAGAGGGACACTAGTTATGACAAGTATGTCTTAAGTCTTAAACATCTTTAATCTTTTGTCATCACACCATTTAAACTTGAATGTTGATAATCTTATTATGCCTATACAAAATGAAATTTATCTACAGGTTGTATATTAATATAGTTTATCTCTCTCTGTATTCTAGCTAGAAACACATACATGCATGTATTTTTCATTCCTATCTAGATATACTGTTTCTATTTTGTGTTGCTGTAGTGCAGACTAAAGTAGTTGTTCTATAGGTGAGCACAACAGGGCTTCAGAGCAATGACACTAAAACCTTTAGCAAGTTTGAATTTTTCTGAAGGAAGTGTTAAAAGGAATGTTATGGAGCAAATGGTTTTAGCCCAAGATAGCTTTTTCATCATACATTATAATTATTTATATTTTAAAAGGTCATCATCTGAAACATCAGTTCAAAATGTGTTCTTTTACATAAATAGTTGATGAAGAAATATCAATTATAGGATTTTTGACACTTAGTTTTAAAATATTAGATGCAGCTGCTACTGCATATTCGGAGGGAGAGTTAATAATTTTCTGGCACGCTCTTATCATTCTCCTAAGTAGTGCAGCATCAAGAACATCCAACAAAAACACAATTCCCTATTTTGTTGCACTTCATCTTTTTTTTTTTTTTAATTCTTTTTCAAAACTTGAAATATTTCTGCTGCCCCCAAATCTGTTTTAGGTTTGAAGTAACTGACAATTGCATAGATATAAGTACTCAGAAACAGCACTTAATGGCTATCCTTTTAGAAGTTCTTTGTAAGTGGCTGTCAATAGCTTTTAGCAAGTATACTAATTAATATATGTCAGAAACCATAGAGTAGAATTAATACTTTCCTTTAATGTGACTGGATGCTAGTAACACACATACTATAAAGTGTACTTAGCAAGTCATGTAATACAGGATTACTGTGAGGGAGGTAAAAATAATAGCTACAATGCAGATAGAAATAGTGAAAAGCGGGGGCTAAAATCTGCTTAAAACGAGAGAATAAATCCTGGCAGAGCCTGGGAGAAAGCTCTTTTGTTGAAAGAGTTAATTACTACATTATGTCCATTATGTCCATTATGTACATTATGTACATACATGTCCAGTTCTGGGCCCCTCAGTTTAGGAAAGATGTTGAACTGCTGGGGCATGTCCAGAGAAGGGCAACGAGGCTGGGGAGAGGCCTTGAGCACAAGCCCTATGAGGAGAGGCTGAGGGAGCTTGGACTGTTTAGCCTGGAGAAGAGGAGGCTCAGGGGAGAGACCTCATTGCTGTCTACAACTACCTGAAGGGAGGTTGTAGCCAGGAGGGGGTTGGTCTCTTCTCCCAGGCAACCAGCACCAGAACAAGGGGACGCAGTCTCAAGCTGCGCCAGGGGAGGTTTAGGCTGGAGGTGAGGAGAAAGTTCTTCACAGAGAGAGTGGTTGGCCATTGGAATGTGCTGCCCGGGGAGGTGGTGGAGTCACCATTCCTGGATGTGTTCAAGAAGGGATTGGACGTGGCACTTGGTGCCATGGTTTAGATAGGCATGAGGTTTAGGGTGACAGGTTGGACTCGATGATCCTTGAGGTCTCTTCCAACCTTCTTGATTCTATTCTATTCTATTCTATTATTTCTTTAATATTGCTTGTATGTTGATTTTTTCCTACTAGCCAATTAATATTTTATTAAATAAAAAAAGTCTGGTGATAACAATTGCTTTTCTTCAGAATTTCTTTTGGCAGTCTACAGTTGTAGGCATTCAGCAATCTTCTTCTTCTGGAAGAACTAAATAACAGAAATTAGTCCTGCAAAGTGCAACTCGGTGGTCAAAAACCAATTCTGTTACCTGGTAGCTGCAGCCTCAAAATAGTTCATTAGAATTTAAAAATCATGAGTGGTTTCATGGCATTGGATTCTGCTGCTCACTGCTTTTCAGACAGCAGCTTCTGTTTTTCCGAACCAAAAATTCAGTGAAATTTTGCTGAAAATTTGCAGCCATCTGTTTTTGCAGCTGAGTAAAGTATAAACTGGTAAGTTTTCTCTGTAATTTGTAAGATACCTTAGATTCAATTCTTGTACAACAGGACCTTTTCCTCTCCTTCTAAGGAATTTTGCATAGACATAAGAAAGAACTACGAAAAGGTTCAGGCTGAGCACTGAAAAGTGTCCCCTGAGCAGGCAGGCTGGGTAGGGCCATCGCCTGTGGTTGCAGTGTCACAAAAAACATTCACTTCTAGGCTATGTCAAGTTAAAACCCTTATAATCAAAATGGAATAGCAAATATTCTAGTAACAGTCAAAGACATATATCCAAGGCCAGAATTGTCACTGGTGTGAGAGTCTATGGTTTGATTTTTTTTTTTATTTTTTTTTTTAAAGTGTTTCCACAGAGTGCATCACCTTATGGAGTGAATTTGCTATACTATTTTTACAATTCATTTATTTGTTTGAGACTTCCTAACAAATGGGTTGCTGCATTCTCTGTGAATAATGTTTTGCAGTTTTGTTAACATTCCTCTAAGTAGTGTTTGTTTTAGCTGGGATATTTTGGGAGTTTCAAGAGAGTTACTTTCTTTGGAGTGAAATGTAGTGAGAATGAAGTAACCCCAGAGGCTTCTGGAAATGTTCTGAGTGCATTATATCAGTGATTAACTTAAATGTTTTACCTGAGGGGAAGACTGTTGTGATAGATGTGATTTTGTTTAAGGTTGTGTTTAATTGTGTTATCTTGTGTAGCATGCCCTGGACATTTCCAAGTCAGCTGGGGGCAGCAGAGAGGACATTGAAACTGGGCTTTCACTTGCAATCTTTGATGATCATTTATAGTAATTATTTATAAAAGTAATCACTAACTGTTCTCATGCAACAGCTTTTCTCTAGTGATTCCATGATCTCAGTTTTTATGGTGCGCTTCAGCCTAGCTATGTATTGGAATTCCAGTTATATTTAATTTTGTGTATTTATTTGAAATTGTATTTAAGGATAAGTGAATTTGTAACTGGAACATTGGCTCAGATGTGTAGGTAGCAACCCAGAACTTTGGGACTGCTTTCTAAATTTAAACACAGCAGTTTATTCAGATGCTGAAAATCTGGTAGTTCATAATGAAACCCTCTTAAGAGTACTGTGTCTAAATGTTTACATTTCCTGGTAAGACTTTTTTGATAGTACTACAAAAGCAACCAAGACTGAGGCTGTGTTGTACCAGGCATTGTACACAAACTTTTTAGTTAATTCCTGACTCAAAAGCTTCTATTTAAACAGACAAGATACATCTGGGAGACAAAAGAGCTTTGATGTGCAAGTAGATACGATTGCATGATGACAGAAAAGGGTCTGTTTGGACTCTGTGATGATGAATTTAGGGCTGGCAAATGGGTAGAGGCTCAGTGAGAAAAGGATAAGAAATTATTAGTAAGGAAAGAAAGAAGGTGAGTTTAAGTTAATTTGTATTGTGTATATATGCTTTTATAATTCTGCGTATCCAGTCAACGTTGTCTGGTGGGCTTTTTCCTTATCTTGTTTTTAGGAATCAAAGTACAGTAATTCAAGCAGTGAATAAACTTGGAGACTTTTTGTTCTCAGAGGGTGAATGTGAAACAACAAGTTGTATAGTTGCAGGGAGTCCTCATCGTGCCTTGAATGTTTTGCTGGGACTTGCTCATGGGTGTTGGATTGTTTCTTTTGAATGGGTAAGAAGTATTATTTGTTTAGTTTTACTATGGAAGAAATGAAACATTTTTTTATGGCTGAAATATCAACCATAGAACCATATTTGTGTCCATTCCACATATAATAACAGAATGTTCAGATATTCAGGCTTACCTAGAGCTAGTTCAATTAGACAAAATTTTTCTGTGTAAAGCTCTGTTACCATGACTTACAGTCTTTCAGTACTTCATGTAACAAAAGTATTTCTCTATTGCCTGAGTTAGTATTTTAGAAATGCCTGAAGTCTCATCTCAAGGATGAGAAACTCACATGCATTATTTTTCAACAAATGAAAGGCTAAACAAACCATCTTTGCTCTACATTAGCCAAGTCACATTATTCACTTTGAATTTTTTATATACTGATTTAATATATTTCTGTTTTGCTCTGAAATATATGTTGTCTTCTGCATTGGTGAAAATGAAGGGGAATTTTTAGGTATTTTGGTGCAAGAACCTTAAAATAAGAAAAATGTTAAGAATAGCTATTTGTAGATTAGTAGTTTGGAGAGTTTGTAGTTTACAGATATGTTTTGCAGACATCCAGATCAAATAACTGCTGTATGTGTTCAAAATGTCTTGTAGACTATTACCTACAGTTACCAGACTGTTACTGTAAAGACAAGATAATCATGACTTGCTGTACTGACTCTGGCTGATATGAAGCCAGTATAGTGCTGTGTTTTAGACTGGTGACCAAAACAGTGTTGATAACACACCAAAGCTTTAGTCGTTGCTGAACAGTGTTTACACAGCGTCACCGTCTTCTCAGCAAGTGGGCTGTGGGTGTCCAAGAAGTTGTGAAGAGATTTTTTTCCATACCATATGACATTACACTCAGATATAAATATAGTAGGAGCTTTTCCAAAGCAGCCATTGCTTGCAGACTGACTGAGCATTGATTTGTTGGTGGAAATGATTACTTACCTGGTGTTTTTTTAACTTTCTTTTCCCCTTCACTTATTAACTGTCTTCATCCTAACCTACCAGGTGAGGGTTTTTTTCGTACTTTTGCCTGTCCAGTTCTCTTCTACATACTGCTGGGGCACAGAATGAGCAGTGGCTGGGCGGGCCAGCTCAGGGTTATCTGTCAGCCCAGTGTTAAACCAACTCAATTTCTCATTGTTATAAAAGATATTAACTACTGAACCTGACATTCATCTTCCCTCATGTTGCCAGTGCTATAAAACATAGCTGTTGGAATTTATATGAAAATAGCTCTTTGTCTTACATAGAAAATTTGTAGAATAACTTTAAATTTCGTGGGTTTATTTTTTTCTTATAAATAATTTACAGTTTAACTGTTGGGCTGAAAACAGAATAAATTCCTCTTGCCTTTTTGTTTTCAAGATGCCTCACATTTACCAGTGTGAAGCTTGTCCTACAAGGTATACATGTAGCCATCTGAAGGAGTTGTTATGGTATACTTTGGGGTTTTCAGAAGTTCTTGGTGCTTAAATTCCCTCGCAGTAAAGGATACTTGAGCAGTGGTCTTAGACAAGACAATCCCTACAAGTCCACTCCAGCCTCAACTATTATACAATTCTACACATTTATGAATGTGTCCTGATTTTGTTGGGACAGAATCTTCAGCCAGACATTGGTATTAATTTGGCTATTTCATTAAATCAATTTTTATTTCAACCTGTGGGTCTTCTATCTTTTTCCTGATAGAATCATAGAATTGTTTCACTTGGAAAAGACATCTAAGATTGAGTCCAACATTCAACCTGGCAGCACCATGGCCATTAAATCATGTTCCAAAGTGCCATGTCTACACATTTTTTGAACACTTCCAGGGACAGTGACTCTACCACCTCACTGGGCAGCCTGTTCCAATGCCTGACCACTCTTTCAGTAAAGACATTTTTCCTGATATGCAATCTAAGCCTCCACTGGTGCAACTCAGTGCCATTTCCTCTTGTTCTATCACTTGATACTAGGGAGAGGAGACCAACCCCCACCTGACTACAACCTCCACTCAGGTAGAGGGCAATAAAGTTTCCCTTCAGCCTCCTCTGCTCCAGACTAAACAATCCATGTTCCCTCAGCTGCTCCTCACAAGACCCATTCTCCAAGCCCTTAACCAGCTGGTTGCCCTTCTCTGGGCATGCCTCAGCACCTCTTGTTGTGAGGGGCCCAAAACTCAGCACAGTGCTCAAAGTGTGGTCTCAGCAGTGCTGAGTACAGGGTGACTTCCCTGATCCTTCTGCCCTCACTGTTCCTGATATGGACCAGGATGTTGTTGGACTTCTGTCACTTTGAGTCAGAACAAGTTGTCATTCCTTGGGTCCTCCTTCTGGCCCTTGTAGACGGGTGTCACCTTTGCCAATCTCCAGTCAGCTAGGACCACCCTGGTTAGCCAGGACTGCTGGTAAATTGTGGATCCCCCTTCTCTGCTGGGGAAGGGCCATTGAGTGACAAAGTAACTGCTATGGTTTATACCCAGGTAAGGGCTAAAGAGGGACAGAATGAAATATATTGAATATTTTCCCACACCTAGTTTTGTATGGAGTTTTAAACAGGTAACAACATATTTGCTATATGTTGCTTTTTCGTAACAGAGTAGTCAAACTTGAAAATGGTGTGTTTCCTTGAGAAAAAAAAAAAAACTACTAAGATAGCTAAAGATGCAGATTACTACAAAAATCCACTAAAACAATTTCCTGTTCCTGCACCAAAGAAAGCATTTGGATAATCAGCATTCTAGCAATTGCTGTTTTGGAATTTCTTTGTCCATTTCATGCGCTACATTTCTGTGAAACAGTCCATGGTGAAAATATCAATGTGTGTTCTTAGTAGACCAATATTGGCTAGTAGCAATTCCAGTCTCTGTGCTGCTGACTTACAAGCTACCTTTCAGACTCATCACTCAGCTATGTCCCTTGTGTAATACCAATGCATTAAATGAAATTGTTCCAAAGATTAGCTCTTTCCTGTAAATATTATCGGATCAAATACTGAAGCTGTCTCTACTCATTTTATTGAGCTGCTATTTACACAAAGTTCTAAAGTCCCTAGGGGAACTGCATGAGAAGGAACTAGAGAAAAACTTCATAATTCAGCTCCCCAGATCATAAACTTGTTCAGTTCTATAGTATCCGCTTATCTCTGAGTATGGCTATTTTTAGGTTTTTTTACAACTATGCTTACATTTTCACTGAGGCTGAGTACAAATTTGTCCATAAATATTGCTCAAGTAATTAAGTAATTTATTTCAATAAAAGAAAATATTGCTTTGAATGTTTTTTTAAATGATTTCTCGATCTGATGCAAGATTATCAAGAAAGAACATAATTGTATTATTTGTAACTGTCACTGCCATAATTTTGCCCTTTTTTTAACCCAGATTTGTTAATTGAATGCATTAATTAGAAAAGAGAAAGCTGAAGCCTTACTTAACTATCACGAATAGTGCTGTAGAAAATTTTCCTTTTAATAATGCTGCAATGCTGAATCCTTTGAATTACTTTCAATACTGTAGCAAATCAGTCTGGAGAAATCAGTAGTACTTTTTAATCAAAGTATTCATTTTGAGGAGTAGTGATTGTTTTTTGGAAAATGTTTTTCAACATTTTAAGCAGCTGAAATATTGTTTAACCTCTATCTTTTGACTAGTAATATTGGGACATAATTTAGACATATTTTTTTCCTTCTGAGAAAACTTGAAATTATCTTTTTAGAAATGGACCTTAGAAAAATATCAAATTTACTATTAGACATTTAATCTTCATAGTACTCCATTTTCATATTTCAAGATGAGTTATTTAAGTACAAATACCATATTATTTTTCACTGTGCTAGTTGTATGGGTAAGAGGCCTTAATGACTAGTCAAACAACATGTGTTCAGACCGTTAAGAACTTGATGTGTAACATAAATTTTCTGTGTACTGTGAATAAAAGAGCATAGATGGGTGTCCCTGCCTATGGCAGTGGGTTGGAACTAGATGGTCTTTAAGATACTTTCCAACTCAGATCATTCTGTGATTCTATGATGTGCAAAGGATAACTTTGCACCAAGGCTACCCTTACAGCTGTATAACCTGCAAAGTATTTTTTTGGAGGCCAGGGCTTGGGGACACTGTAACAGAAGATTGATCAACTTGATTGTAGAGTCCAAAAGCCAAAGGAAAACATTCTTTAAGGTTGTAGGAATTCCACTTCTCCTCTTCCCTCCTTACTTCCCTCTTTCATGGATACTCTGTGACCAGCAAGTCTGCATTCTACTAGAATCTGCTACATTCTTAATATCTCAATGTTATCAGCTGTTTTTCCTAACTTCTGATATTCCTATATCCAGCATTCATGTTTGATCCATAATGTACTGCTTTATCATTACATTTTAAGCTAAATCTTTTGTAACTGCACTTCTGGAAACTCATAGATGAATTTTCTCAATATAAACACTTCTCTATTCTGAAGTATTTCAGCTTTTCTTAGTTTTTTTCCACAGGCTGAAGAACTATTGAATATGAAGATATGGCTCAACAAGAAAATACAATTTACTCAAGAATAATATTGCAAATCATAACTTGGTTTTGCCCTATATGCCATATATGAAATTTTTTTCTTTATAGTATTGCTATGAAAATATGTTGTGCTAAAGCCAGGATCAAACTTTCAGTAACTTGGAATGGAGAGCTCTTGCCTCTGCATTCATGATAACTGAATGTTTTTGTCATTGGTGACCTAATCATTTACTGCAGGATCAGTTCATGAACTCTGTATCTAATTTTCTTTTTATCTAGGAAAATAGATATGATGCCTTTGTACTTAATTCCAGAACCATGATAGACAACTATTAATCCATCTTTTGTTAAGATAAACAAAATTGATTTCTCTAAACAAAATTCTGTAAATACTGCAAAGATTGATAGAGGTCTTTACTGTAAAATTGGCCTGGAAAATAGAATGGGATTACTTAATCATAACTGATCTTTGGGGCTTATGTCTTAATCCCTTTGGGTTATTTGCCAGTTACTCTTGGTACAAACATCATTTTGGTGCTGTAAGGACATGATGTACACATTATACAGCATGGTACATCTGTTCCAGCTCAAGATTACTTATAAAGAAATTATTATCATGCAGTGTGTCTCTAGGAATTGTACTTGAAGTTACAGTTTTCTTGGTTCAGTGAAAGTTGATATATACTGTGATTGAGAGAAATGGCTTGGATTAGCAAGTTTCTTTTATATGCACTAAATATATGCAGCTGTAGGTATAAAGCTAACAGATTTCAATATTCTTATTGTAAATAGCAAAAAATAGACACAGATACCACCTTAAAATATACAACTTAAAAATCAAAAGTTGAAGTCTTTACTGCTACTATAGTTTTCTAGACTTAAACACAGGAATCCATTATTAGGGTTTGAATAATTTTTAAGGCTATTGATTTATTGATGTGCTTAACTCCTATTTTTAGGTTTAATATAATATTTAATGACTAGAGAAAGTAAGTTTTTTGTACATTTGTTGCATCTTCAGCTGTTTGATATAGGAATATAACTTGAGTATTTTAATGTTTTGTTTCAGTTGTAAAAATTTTATCTTTCTGATTGCTTGCTTTTTCAGTGAATCATTTGATTCACTGGATAAACAAAATATCAAACCAATTATTGGAACTACAGTTACTTCTAATTACATATTCAAAGAGTTTGCTGTTGTAGACATTATAAGAATTCAACTTACAACTTAATCTATTTTAGGTTCTGTGGTCTCTAGAGCTGGTCCATTAGATCTCAGGCAAGCCATATGAGCTTCCATGCAGCTTCCCTACACCTCCTGTAAGTTTCATGTCTCTTTAAGCTTGTGAACTTTCTTTTGTTTGTCTGGAAAATGATTTGCCATCTAAATTGATTTTGTGAACAAGAAGGCCTACTAGGAAAAAAAAATCCTTTTTTTTTTGGTTTTGTTTTCTTAAGCAAATATTATAAGGAGTTAGTTACTCCTTCCACTACTTTTTGAAGTGCGTGCAAAAACTTTGCTAAAATGCAAAAAATTGATCCACCAATTAATATCTGAATAAACTACTTCCTTATTTAAGTATAAATGTCCTTTATTTTATTTGTGGCATAATTTATTTCTATCTGTGCTTGTATATAAACTGGTGAAGCATGTTATTGCCTAACAGAAAATTATTCAGGCCATGAACTCAATATTTTCAGTCCAGAAATTGCTTAGGTAATGGAAAAATTCTGTGGACTTTTAAAACTGCTAAGTAGGTAAAATTAAGCATTTTTCTGTCTTCCATGATTATTCTCAAAGTACTGAATTGTGAACTAGTGCAGAAGTATGTGGGGACATGATGTGTCTGTGCAGACCTGACTATCTGCACTCCATGTGTTACAATTGATTAAACTGTAGTTTCATTTTGGTTTTAAACCATGTAGAATTCTAGCAGGTTACTAGCCTATCACTCTAACAGTTTTGCCAAGAAAAGGTTTCACAGTTTCTCTTACATTGTGATAGCTGGTTAAGTGTATTATCATCTGCTACTTGTTTCTCAGAGTTTCATAGGGGGGTTGGAGAAAGAACATTTAATAGGGGCTGAACTTTTTACTGTAATTTTATTAACTGTCACAAACTTACTTTCAACATTCCTTCTAAATCTATAATTTACATAAACTTACTTGTGTGACATGAAGACTTTACTTCATGATCATAAATTGTCAGTCCTCAAAGTCTAAGAAAACTGTTACTCTGAAATAAGCCCTTAATGAGCTCTTTTCACTTAATTTGTAAAATAAAAAGCATATTTTTCTCCCCTTTTCCTGTACTTGTGTGAAGAAAAGACACAGTACTTCAGATTAAGCTATTCTGAGTTTTCTTTTTCTTGTCAGACTCCCTTGTTTAATAATAAAATATGCTATCAGTAACAAAGTACATTCTTTGGAAAGGATTTCTCTTGGAGTTGTTTCTTAGATTCTGTTTACAGTTTTCATTCCTAAAGCAGAAGTAAGGAGAGCTTGAGTGAGAGATGGTCAGAAGATAAAATTGAGGGAGGTTATGGTTGTGCTTAGAACCTGAATTGCTTGCTTATAGTAAGCTTCTTTTCAGAGTCCAAGGTGATATTTCTGTCTTTCCAGTCATTCCCTTTGGAGTCATTCTGGTTTCTTACTGTAACAGATACCTTATTTTTAAAGATATGATTATTATTTGAGCATTAATTATGCCTATATTCACTTTCTTTTCTACTTCCTAAGAAGTAATTAGGAAAAAATGGAACTGCATTCTAGTTTTATATATTGTTTATTTGATTATAGGAAGGAATTAAAAGAAGGGGTTATTTTGCTGCTATGTTTTAACCAAGTCCAAAGCTCTTGTTGCAGCCTTCTTTCTCCTATTATTGCATTCCTTCCAAAATGTCCTCCTCTCACTTCTCTGCAGTTTGCAGTTTAAGTCATGCAATATCATTTAGATAAAATGTAATTTAAAAAGATACTCACTCTAAAATTTTACATTCATCTTTATAAATTACTCCTTTATATCAAAAAAATTAAAGTCTCATTAAGCAATTGATCCATTCAGTGTCTACATCAGTATCTTCAGCTTCCTAAAAAAGTCATCCAAAAAGCCTTAAATCTTACAAAGATTTTTTTTTTCCAGCAAACCAAAACGTCATGCAATATTTAATCATTCTTGGCATATAGTGTTTTCTGACTGAAATAATGTTAATTTCAACCAGAAGTTAGTGCCGTTTTCTTTTGCCATGTTGAGCATTCCTACTATGCCAGATTCCATCATGGTTTTTAAGAAGTTTTTCTTAAATATATGTCAGGTATTGTGAGTATATTTTTTTTTGCAATTATATGATTATTTCATATAATGGTTTGTGTTGGAAGGGACATTAAAGATCAGCTAGGTCCAACCCTCTGCCATGGGAAGAGCCAGCTTTCACCCAGAAATAGTCATCTAGACTCAGCATTTCTGTTAAATATCATAGAATCACAAGATATAGAAGGGACCATTTGGTTCTGTAGTTGAATGGTCTGCTCCAAGGGACTTGTCCAGTCTACCCTAATGCCAATAAATTAATAAATTAAAAAGAAAAGCCAATTTCTACAATTCTGACTTGTTTGCTGCCTCTTATCCTGTACCTCCAAGAAGAGTCTGTCTCTGTCCCTTGTGTCCCCTCAATCAAGTGGTTGTACACAGCATTAAGACCACCCTCTCCAGGCTGAAAAAGCCACATCTCTCAGTCCCTCTTATGTCATGTGCTTCTTGGTATGTCTAGCTCCATTACTGGCTTGGTGGCTGTCTGGTAGACTTGCTCTTTAATGCATCTCTTAGAAGTTCATGAAAGTAATTTTTTTGTTTGTTTGTAATACCTATATCCTTACAAGTTTGGTAGCAGAAACAATAAAATATTAAGCTGTAATCTTAAATATATTGAAGATTCTTTTGCAGCTTTTCAGGTGATGAATGTTGAATTACATTAATTTTATTTCAAATCAGATCATGAAGTGATATTAGAAGTATTTTTTCTCTGTTATCCTTTAGATGACTAATGGGTAGTAATTTTCAGTGATAGAGGTGTGAGCATATTCAGAGGGGTACTCTGAGAGCAGCTTTAATGACTGTCAGTGTAAAATGAAGATTTTTTCTTCCATCTTTCTCAAAATCATGCACTGTTTTTAAGCTACAACACCTTTTATTAAGTAAGCCTTCAGAAACATTGTGTCTAGGGTTTTGTTTTGTTTTATGAGATGTTCTTGCCTGGTAACTAATTCAGCCCTCCTAAAATTTTATAAAAATCTTATTGTAAGATAAAGACTAAGCATAAGAATTAAAACCTGAAGTTATGTGGGGGGTGGGGGAGGAAATCCTAAAAATTTTGTGTGATTTGTGAATAAATATCTTCTCAATCTGAACTGCAGCGTACAAAATTTTAAAGCATATAGTAATTTTTAAAAAGCCAAAGATCACCCACTGGAGTAGTCATATTATGACATACATTGAAGGCCTACCTAAGGAGAATTCCTAGAATGAAGTCATGAATTGAAATAACCAAGAGTATGAGCACTGAAAGCTTTCAGATTGTTTTTCCCTGCTTTTAAAATCCAGCAATTTGTATCCTAAGTCATGAGCATAAATTTAATCGTATCAAAGAACATGGATATGTGTTTGAGTTCAGTTAGTTTTACAAACCCTATAGATGTACTATAGCAGCAGGTGATAACTGATTGTCATAGACAACTGGACATCTGGAGTGAATGCCATTGTCTCTGTTTATAAAGTACTGATCAGTTATTTTGCAGGTAAATGTCAAGGAAAGTAAAAAAACCCAAAAGTGCAATCTTCATAAAAATAAAAAGAAATACATACTAACTTACATAACTTGCAGGGATTTTTGTAACTTAATGACTGTAATAGGTTTGAACTGAACAAAATTATGATTACCTTTTTTTGTGCACAGTATTTTCCAAGAATAAATGCAAAATGCTATTTGTCCTTTGTTAAATAATGTAATACAGGCTATTGGAAAAAAATCCCTGAATAAGTGTAAGAAGTTATTTAGGAGATTATATGAGAGAAAGTATGTATTCTTTAACTACAATATTGAGCAAATTACAGGACAGTATTTTATGTACATAAAAGGCAAACATGACACAGAGATAAATAGTTCTAGATCTAGTTAAGTGGTTTATATTGAAGTAATGTTTAAAGTTCAGTGATGAGGCAAAATGCATTATTTCTAAAACTATTTTAGGTATTTTTCACAGTTCCAGTTATTTACTAACAAATATATAACATAAATGATCAATAAAACACAGTCCTTAAGTTTGTGTGACAGTTCCTTGGATGTTCTTTTTATTCCGTTGTTTGGTCAGATCACTGCTGTATCAGGTTGATGCTTTAGACTTTGTGTGTGGTTGAGTAATATGAGATTTAGCTGATCAAGCTTATTGCAATTCAGGATTGTACTGAACATGATCTCTTCAGAACACTAGCGCATATTTTCTGGGCTTGAAAATGAGACAAGTTGCAGATGTGTGTTTATATACTCAGCAAATGAAGTCTTTGAAGATTATACAATGCATAATTCACATCATGCGAAAGCGTTTAGAAATCTGCTGGTCGAATCATCATAGTTGTGGCTTTGAGAGAGTATCCCGAGCCTTTCCAATAGTACCACTTGATACCGTTGAACTTGTTGTTGTTCTGTCGTAATGGGTAATACATTCCATTAAGGTTAGAAGGACCACATGCATCAAACCACCATCCTGCAAGGCAGAAAACAAAGAGAGACATCAACAGAAGTATTTTACAGAAGGACGCTTAGTTCTTGTGAAACAAGAAAGGAGTCTAACCCCAGGTTTTCATTCTTATGATTTGGCAGTGCCAGTATAAAATACTTGCCTCAAACACAGAAAATAAATGTATTTATGTATTACATATTCTTGAAGCTTATGTAGTTCATTCTAGTTTAAAAGCGAGAAGCTTAATTTATTATCAGTATTGAACACTTATAATTGTGTTGAGTCATCTTTGTTTTTCATCTGCTTTTCAGTAAATTCCTGTTCACAGATTTGATCTCCTTTCTTATTTCTCTTTAGAGGATTAACTCAGCTATCTGTTTCAGTTCTCTGTGCAGATCAGTTCAAAACCTCTGTGCTGAATCTTGGTAAGAAGGAGAAAGAGACCTGTTGGTGGGTCATAAGGAAAATTTATTTTTATTAATAGGAAAATATTTTTATACTTCTGTTATGATGGTGATAATGCATGTGTTCTGTTTTTCAGGGCAGTAATCCAATTATCCATTTGGATAAACCAAAGCTGTCTTTTGTCTTGCTAAGTTGTGCTATAGGGAAATGAACCATTTCTTAAGAGACAACAGGAAGAGAGGTCAAATTTACAAAGCACTTGTTTACATTTCAGAATGTGGAAATCTAGATTGACAAATGGCTTCTGTGGTTCAAGATTAAAAAAATAGCACCTATAAGTACAATAACTAGTGACAACCATTTAGAAAAACATAGGTCTCTCATATGTCTGGTACATCTTTGCTATTTCATAAGTACATTGAAGTACGGGATTAAATACTTGTGCCCTTCTGTGGCACATACAGGATACAGCAGCTTTGGGTTTTTTTCTTCTCTTCCAGATAGTTAAGGAAAGGGTTTGTGCCTAAAGAATTAGGAGCCATTTCACTGATGAACTGAATCTCTAAAACAGGCTTTGGAGGGGGTAGGGGTAATTAAGTGATTTGATCTCTGAATGTTACCTATTTCCTTGGAAGAAGAATCTGCTGTCTCTCAAATTAGTTCCACACCAACAGACTTTCCTGTACCCCAACTTTGAGACTTCTTTTCCCTCCAGTTTTAACTTTTCTTGTTTTACTTTAGCCTTTGTCAAATGATAAAATACTTCCTTTGAAGTCACTATGCCAGTGTTTCTATTTGTGAAACGTTGGACTTCTCCAATAGCCAAAATTTACTAAGTCAAAATATCACTATTTATCTCGTAGACAGTTTCAGTGCCAATAAAAATAGGAAGACAGAGAAACAAAAAAACATTCCTACCTCCTGTTAGCATTTGTGAACATTTGCAAATACATTTGTCATTGTCTGCATCCTTTGTGCTAAAATCATTTCCTGGTTGGCTTATGCTACTTATTTTGCCCGCTGTCCCAGTAAGTCCTTTAAGGTAGATCCTGTAGAAGTGAGGAATGGAAAAAACAATTATTACATGGAAATTAATGTTAGCTGATCTGAAAAGTAATTATGGAATAGTTGGCAATAAATATCCTGTTCAGATAGCTGAGTTCTCTCCTGGTCAATGCATTGTTGTAGGCTGTTTTGAAGAATAAAGTTCTCACACGAGCAGAAATGGTCAGCACAATATTGTAAGCAACAGCCTCCACATTTGTAGAGATGCTTGTTTTGCTCATGTCAAATTAGAAGAAAATGAGAGCAGGTACAAAATAACTCCTGGAATTTTTCATATAGGTCATCATTTCTTAATACCTTAAGTACATTGTGTGCAATTACTTTTTTTTAAATAAAGTTCAAAAGTTTAAAACAAATATTTTTGTATTCCTATTTTGTTTTTGACACAACATGGCAATGCAGCATTACAGATTTGCATCTATGACAGATAATAGCATTACATGGACTACTAATTACCAACCAGTTACTGATATTTTAGGACTTTCTACATATTTCCTTTTCCACTTTCCTAATTACTCTTTCTTTTCATATCCTTCATATATTTATTAATGTTAAATAAATCATGGAATTTCAAGTTTGCTTCAATTCTGTGCCCAGGTAAGCTTTGAGTGAGGCTGCTACTGTTTGGATCTGCTTATACAGGTATAGATGCAGTCTCACTGGGGAGAAACAGAGAGCATCAAGCAGGGGAGGCAATTACACAGTTATTACTGTGTTACCTTCAATTAGAAGGACTTGAACCTTATGCTCCCATAGTATCCCTTTTTCATGATTGCATTTCTGTATCAAATAGCTCATCCTTCTCAGAAGTAGTCTATCTGTTTAAGGAGGAAATTTAGTTCTGCGAGAACTAACTTGTCCCCAGATTAGTCTTCATCTTGCATGTAATTCTCTGTTTATGATAGAAGTTGTCTTTGGTAGTTTTATTATTTTAACCCATTTTATGTTCCTTATTTTAAAATATTAAGAATGCATTAATTTTTATTCATTTAGTGTTCAAAAGTTCAGCTCATTACAGATTTTCTTAAAAATCTTTTTCAAAAAAGTTAAATATTGTGGGGTTTTTTAAGGTGAGTTCAAAATTATGTAAGTCAGCTACTAAGATAAATGGTATTCAAGGTTCCAAGTATAATGTATGAGCCTAGGCTTGATTTTCAAATATCATTTGAAGTCTAATGTAAGCAGAATATCATTCATTTCTTATTATTACTCGTTTTTTAGAAGTGTGGCTTAGTCTAACAGTAGATGAGATGCAGTGGATATAAACTGAAATGAGAGTTTCTGACTGGGTATCAAGAAAACATTTTTAACCATGAAGACAGACAAGCAGTTTTCACTGCATCAAGACCCAGATAAATAAAGCCCTGAGCAACCTGGGTTTGAGATAAATTTCACTCCAAATTCATTCATCATAGATCTCAATTTTCTATGAATCTATGAAATTTCAGTTTCATGGCCAACTCAACCTTTCCAGCATTCTGAATGTATTAATGTTTCTAATGTAATGGAAGGTGCTTTTAATTGACTAGTTACTTAGATTTTTTTTTTCTTTTTCATAATGTTAAATATATTCTTTAAACCACTGTATTTTATGATGCACTCCATGTTTGCTTGCATATTGAAATAAAGTATCTACTTAGAGAAAACCATCTTAACTTTCAGCCAGTGTTTTTTTTAATATTGTAAGTGGACAAGGGTAGTGACCTTTTTTTTGCAAAGGTTGCCTTTATAACTATTTTAAAGCATTACTTGAAAAAAATCTCTGCTGTAGATTCTGACTGTTTCCAGATGAAAAAATATTTGCTTTGGAGTTCAGACAACTGTATACTACTGAGGTATTAAGATCTAGTATTTTGGGTGGGGGTGAGATGCTAATACTTTTGGATTGCTTTGCATATAGGGCTTGAGTTGGAATAACTGCATTGGTTCTCTCAGATGCCTAGAAAACTTGGAGAAATTGATCTTTATATAGACAATTTTTCTGTTCAGTCACCTGAAGCTTCATGAATCTGTAAGACTTACAAAGAAACATTTCATGGGCCATGTAGTAGGAAAGCATTTGTACTGTCTCATTTCTGCTATAACCACTCAAACAAGATCTACTGCATTCACAGACAGCCTGAGGGAGTGTGAATTGCCCATATATTTCAGCTGTAGCTGATACTTCAAAAATGTATAATGCTATCCTATTTTAAATGTATAATACTATAATAATTATTTATAAAGTATTATAAATGTATATTATTTCCTATTTTAACTAAATACATAAGAAGAAATTGTGAAACTTTACATTTTACAGATTGTTGGGAGCATAAGTAGTAGGTCCATTAAAATGTGGTGTTAAAACTGGTAAGTTTGGAGCATGAGACTGGACATTTGCTATTAGTGTCATTTTCACAGGCAGGAGAGTTGTTCTTTGAGCATCCGAGCCAATGGGTCACAGAAAGGGAAGGTAGCATTACATCAGTGCATTCTTCATGATAACACAACAGCTCCTAATAGAATCATAGAATCAGTCAGGGTTGGAAGGGACCACAAGGATCATCTAGTTCCAACCCCCCTGCCATGGGCAGGGACACCTCACACTAGATCAGGCTGGCCAGAGCCTCATCCAGCCTGGCCTTAAACACCTCCAGGGATGGGGCTTCAACCACCTCCCTGGACAACCCATTCCAGGGTCTCACCACTATCATGGTGAAGAACTTCTTCCTTATGTCCAGTCTGAATCTCCCCACTTCCAGCTTTATTCCATTCCCCCTAGTCCTGTCACTACCTGATATCCTAAAAAGTCCCTCCCCAGCTTTCTTGCTACTTTCTAGCCACTGACTTAAGTGAAAAATCTCTTTGCAGTATTATTCATCTTAGTCATCACCTTCCAGAAATTTATTGTAAGAATCAGGATGTGATAGTAACTGCAGACAGTTTTCTGTTGCCCTGAAGACTGTACACTGCTACCTGCTATACTGGCAGATGTATCCTATCTTATACCATACTTTCTGGATCTTTTGTGTTACACTCACCTGGTGTACATTAGTAAAATGCACATTCTCTTTGTTGCAAAAAAAAATTAATTGATTGTTTTAAGCAATAGGTTAAAAAAAGGAGCAAACATTTTCTGATCAAACTGAAAAAAATTCTAATTTGTATGAAATAAGGTCATATATCTACACAGTTTGGAATTTTTATTACCAGATCTTTTTTTATTCGGATTTGATATTTCTACTTACCTGTATTTTAGTTCTTCAGTTGCTAGAGAGAAGTGGTCATACAATGAATATGCCTCATTTCCTTCCCAGTCTTTCAGGTGTATTTTAAGAACATAACGCTTCTGATTAGTCAGTTGAGAAACAAACTCATTTCCCAGCCAGTACTCCCCAGCAGGGTCACCAAATCCCTGTAATTCAAGTTGTATAATTTAATAGCTTTGTTTTCTTGAGGTTTTTTGAGTTTGAAGTGATTACTTTATCAATTTTTAAGTCTTTCAAGTAAGAATTTTACTGTTTCTGGAAAAGTTATAGATCTGTAACAAAAAGTTCATTTTAACAAAGACAAGCTCAAGAATATGAAATAGTGAATTAATATTACTTGGTAGATTTGGAGCAGTTTCTACTGTTGCCACTAGAAACACATATACAGAAACCACGAAAAATATGAACATTTCCTGGAACAGTTGATTAAATGAAAGTGAGGTTTCTCTTTAAAAACAAACATCACACTTGCAAGTCTGCTTAGGCAAACTAATACTACTCTGATGTTTTCTAAGTGATCATTTAAGGACAAACTTCTAAAACTTGCACACATTTGAAGGGTGCTATTAATGTAACTTTATTATATTAGATTTCAGATGGTAATAACTAGTATGAAGGCTTCAGAAAACATTGTTTACCATCTTGTACTCTTTCCACGTCCGGTGAAAATCCACGCTACCATCTTCACGTCTCTGAATAACTGTCCAACCTCCTCCACCAGTTTCCATGTCACAGTAGGCCTACCAGAGTAAGCATGTAAGAGCATAAGTGCATGCAGTCATGGAAAGACAAAAATACAAAGCAGCTACTTTGCGGAGTTCTCTGTAGTGGCAAGTTTTAAAGTGTGCAAATGCAAAATGTGGTTTTCATAGCTTTCACAAAAATCAGTTGTGGTTGTCCATAAGTAAGTGTGATTCCTCAGTGTACATATCAAGCTTAACAGAATGCAAACACCACCTACAAAACAGGTGGTAGCTGGTGTTAAAAGAAGGAAAAAAAAATGTAGCTTCTGGTTATGTACCTCACTCTTGCACTGATTTTTTTGTTTCCTTTTGTGTTTTTTTTGGTTGGTTTTTTTTGTTGTTGTTGTTGTTGTTGTTTGTTTGTTTCCTGATGAAATATTTCTCCTAAAAATGCTTTCACTTCTCCATCTTCACTGAGAGAGATTCATTCAAATCCATGGCTTGTCAGAGGATACACACTGTTAAATTCAGGCAGTGAGCAAACTGAAATATATTTTTATTTCCACTTGTGTACCATGTGGAGGTGTGTAAAGGTGTGGCACCTGTGGGGAGCTGCAGACAGGACAGGTGACCCTAAACTGACCAACAAGGTATTCCATTCCATGTACTCTGTGTAAAGCTGAGAGATCAAAAAGGTTCTGCCTTCAACCCCAATCCATGCGTTCCTGAATCCAGGTCCTGAATCTGGTTCCTGTCTGCCACTGAGTCCAGTCTGGGACTTCCCTAGTCCCTGCCCACAGCATTGGTGGTCACAGTGGTGTAATTGCCAGCAGCGAGGCTGGGTTAAGTATTGGATTTGTATATATTTTGTATATGTTTCCTTTCAGTGTTATTATTTTCATTAAAGCTCTTTAGTTTTCCAGTCTGTAAGTCTTTCTTTCTTTCTCTTCCCATTTGGGAAGGGAGAGGGGATAATAGAGAGTGTCTGTCACTTGTTTAGTGACCAGTCCAGCCCTAACACTTGACACTTGGACAAGTATTCCTGTTTGGAAAGTTCACAGTGAAAGCTCTAGTTTCTCTCACTGGGAAGGCTAATTTTCTTTTTTTTAACACTTTATACTAAGACATTGAAACTCTGAATCTTCTTTGGAATTATTTCATATCTTTGAAGAGGTTTTAAATTAACTTATCTGTATTCTAGATCTTTCCTGAAATAAGTGAAGTTGCATCATCCCATTTACAGCAGCAGAGCCAAAATTTGGCTTCTCAAATTTTGATAGGATATTTCATCTGTACAGATTAATTAAAAACAAAACAAACACATGCACTCAAGTGTTTCGTTTTAATTTGGATGTTTTGTTTCTTTAGAAAAACCTCTCAGTGGTTTTCCTTCTTACCTAACTTATTACTGCTGCTTGTCACAATGTCTCTGGATGAGTTATCAGGATGAAGATCCACTACAGTTTTTATACCAAATCAAGTGTGGTTGGTCGTCTGTGCATCACTTTTGGCTGATGTCTCAACACTATTCTGCTATCTCTAGCTCCTGGAAATCTGACTAGATAAGAATTGTGGTCTTGGTTTCCTTGTTCTGGGACAAATAGCTCTACATGTGGTTTCTAGACTTCTAAAATTCACCAAAAAATCCCTGACCTCATGTGACCTCTTCAGAGAAGCAACATACACACTCTTTTCAAATGCTTGGAGTTGGAAACAATTTGTATACATGTATTTTAGACATAAGATCCATGGCTTGGGCTCTTTTTGACATGCCTAGCCATTTGTTTGGGTGACCACATTTTAGGAAAGTTATGCACAGCTGTTTTATTGGGAAATTCACACCTGCCCAAATCACTTTGTGCAATAATATTTTGGTTAAAAAGGCCTTGACTGGGAACGTGTGACGGTTCTGGGAAAAAAGTTCAGCTCATCAGGAGTATGAATGGGGAAGAACTTAGCCACTGCTTCAGACACTGCTTTAAGATTTGAGGTAATGCGTTGGTGAAAGTTGTGGGAATGTATTAGGGTCGTTCAGACTCAGCTATTCTATCTGGTTAAGAACAGGAGGCTAATCAGTTCAGTCGACTGCTGTAAACATGAAGCTCTTGACTCTCATGGCTTTGCCTCTGCCATTTCTCCTTGTGTCAGCAGTCTTTTGCTTTTTTCCCTCAGTGTTTTTTAAAAGACTTAGCTTTTGTCCTGGTGCAGAACAGGAAAGCTTGAAAGCTTGAAAATATTAATGGAATGAAATAATTGTTTTCCTCTCAGCCCTCATACGCAAGTCTATAGTTTTGGATTATGATGGGAGACAAATTAGTGAAGTGGGATCAGTTACAGATTACACAGAAGTTGTTTATAAGCCTGTTGCGAGGTCAGAAGGTGTTACAAGAGGAAAAGATGAAAACATAAACAGCAGTGCAGCACTTTTGGCAAATAAAAAAGGTCATTCTGTTTCCTGGTCCGAGTGACTATACACATCATAAACAGTTAAAAATGGTGTAATGTGTTGGTTATCCCTAAATCTTCACTTCCCTTGACATCTCCTCGTGTTATGTGTATTTGTAGTTAAAAAAATCTGCATCAGATTAAAACATTTTAGTCTCTTATTTTTCATGTCATATAGTAAGCAAAACCTTCACTGTCGTTTTAAGTTTCTTTATCAGTCTATCTTAACTGGACAGAATAAGGTTAAAAATCTTTAATATTATTAATTACTGATTTACTTAAATTATTAGATTTTAACCACTTTTTTTTTCACCTAGTCAATTACCAAAATAGATAACTTGGATAATTTTGTCAAGTGTTTTATGCCTCAGTGTACAAATGTAAAGCATTTATAATTTTATACTCTAGGAAATTTGCCTCAGGGACAGAATATTCTGGTGGGTTTTAGTTTTATAGAAACATGCATTACTCTGGCTTCTCAGGTCATCTGAATTTACTAAACATTTATACCTTTGGAAATGCAGTGTGAAGGTTTATGACAGAAATTTTCATTCTGTAATATACCGTGCACTTGTGTTTGCTTTTAGGAATCCTCTCTATATTATATTTGATAGCAAAATTAAAACCAAAGGTAAAAGCTTGAGAGAAGTAATATTAGGAGATTCAAGGAATGCAACCCTTGCTGAGATATCTAACAAAGACTGCTCAAGCTGTTACTTTAGAGATGCAGTCACCTGCATCTCCCTTAGCATTTAAAATTGTAATTGTAGGTATCTGTATTATTTAAATACCATACCACTTCATGTGTAATAAACCACTTTACCGCATTTTATCTAACTAATTTGGTTGTGAAACAGATGTGCTGAATATGGACTAGAGTATTCCAAAGGAAAACCAGCCTTTTTTTTTAACCTCCAAGAGAAGCAGACTGCAGATATCATCATTTCTGTAAGTTATATCTGCAAAAATCACAGGTTTTATGTATTGTGTTTTATAGATCTGAAACAAATTGCTTATTTCCTTTAGTTGAGAGCTTTGTAAAACTAAGTATCACAAAGTCTGGCTTGGCCCAGATGAAGTTCTGGCATTTCAAAGACTTGTCACTGGTGAATTTAATTTGTAAACCTTTGCTATCAAACTTGGGAAAAAGTGCTTTCTCTCTCAACGTTTTACCAATTGCTTTTCCACATGTGCTGATCTGATTGCTAATCTAATTGTTGCACAAATGCCCTTAAAAATCTGCATAACAAAGAACTGGAACCCATACATGAGTCCAGTAGTATTAAATTGTTTATACTGAGTACACTTCCATGCCCCTGATTTTACCTCCTTTTCCCACCAGAAAGGACTTGACCATATGAAGGAGCTAAGAACTTAGAGGAGACAGGGAACTGCTGATTACACAGAGCAATTACATTGCTGTTAGAGATTTTGTAAAGAAACTGCAGTACTGTATTGATTTAGTGGTGTTAATTATGTGGAAACAAATTCTGGCATGAAGTGAACAACAAAATGTTCATTCATTTCAACTGAGCCAAGATTTCACCTGAAGGACCTTCTTCCTGTGAGATATTCAGATTTCCAAGTATGAAATGCTTGTAAAAAACACCATGGTAATAAACTTCACTATTAACTAGCCTTTAAAATACACTCTATACCAGGTCAAATAACTTTAACATATACAGTATGCATAGGTAGCACTTTATAGCCATCCTACCTTCTTTTCTTGTACAGTGTTCGAAACTGTCAAGGTGTAGATTCCACTTGTAGTCAGTCCAGATTTGAAAGCTTCAGCACAGTCTTTGAAGCTGATTTGCTCCTCTTTAGCTATGAAGTTGTTCTTAGCTGTTAAAAATATAGTAGAAATTGAAGGCATTAAGAGGAGATGAGTAAAAGTTACTAAGAAGCAATTAATGATGTAATCAGCTTAAAGCTTTGCAGTTCCAAAAAATACACCTGTTCCAAAAAAGAAATGAGAGGTAAAGGTATTAATTATGTGTTGTTGCTTTACATGGTTTAGAGACATTGATATGAGCATGATTATCTGATAGGTTGAGAATTGCTGAATTATTATATATTGAATAAAAATACTCAAGATATAGTGCATCATTCAGCTGAACAACTTCTGCTTGCATTCATTGCCTTTGCTGGACTCCTGCATAAATTCTAACCTCTATGCATTAACTACTACTACAAATATATCTAACTATCAACTGATCACATTAACAATGACCTAATATGATTCTAATATTGTGAAAATGAATGTAAGAATTATGGAATCTCTTTTACAGCTGACTGGAGTAATTACTCTTTCAAAGTTTTAGCTTTTTTTGTTTGTTTGTTTGTTTGTTTTGCCCCCTCCTGAACATGAACATGCTGAAGCTTGGTAGATCAGCCCAACCCTCTAAGGAGACATCCCTTCTGGAGTTAATTTGAGTAAAAAATACATTTTAATATCCCTAAGCCTTCTTATTTTACAGAACGATCTAAGGCTCATCTTTTTGTTCAGTTCTTTATTAAGTGTGGAGGTTGGAATTTCCTGGCATTTTGCCTGCTGACTGATATTTCGTATTTGACCCTTTTGGGGTTGGCTCTGTGTATTTTCCCTTTTAACTTAATCTAACAAACACAGACAGCTAGTACAAAGTTTTGGGTGCCGTATAAATACATGCTTATATTACAGTTGCTTATTATGTTCCTTTTTGCTTGCTTATTCATTATTTACCTGTTTACATGCTTTGCCTTAAATATAAAAATAACACATTCAGTAATTGCTTTTCCACACTCTATTGTTTGTATACCGTCTTAGAAGCTTTCCCTGCTAATTTTGTTCTTTTGGCAAACATTCATTATTTTTTCCACTCTGGCTTTAATAGTGTTGTAGCCAACATGACTTTGACTTGTTTACTTATTTGTGCACTAGCATAGCAGATAACATCAGCAGGAACATGTACAGCCTTGGTAATGGTATTTAAGGGGATAGTGTCAGTTATTAAGCCAAAAAAAACTTGGGATTTACTTTGTTTAGAAAAACCTACATCATGTTATTTAGGACACTTGAAAGTGAGGACTTCCAAACACCTTTTTGCATTTAGGTGATCCAGTGTACAACAATGTAGCATAGTCCTTCTATATTGTCTTTTAAATTGTAATGACAACATTTTCCTAGTATTTAATTTTACATCTTTTTTTTTCTTTTTTAAAGGTTCTGTATGCTTCTGCATTTCCAGCCCTGAGAGCTTTACAGGCAAACATGTCAGATTCTTTACTCTCTTATACAGAACAGTTATACTTTCTTAATTTGTCAAAGCTGTGTATCAGACATAAAATTCAAGGCAAGGAATTTGTCCATCTTTTAAAATCCTGTTTAGCCATAACTTTCAGTTTATGGTTTGTGTGGATTTTTTATGGGGCATGTGAATCTACATAAATTTGGAAAGTATGGTCAGTGGCTGTGATTTGTGGCAGTACTGTCAGGCATTTAGGAGTGAGATTATTGCCCATAAAATTTGCTAAGCTGAGGATGAACAGGGAAGCTTCAGTGGAGGACTGGAGGACTTTAGGAAGTACCCACTGCAATGAGCTGGTGCTTTCTGTTGTTTGGGGCATACACGGGTGCCAAAAATTGGGCCAGTGCTGATTCCTTTGCCTTTAATAGCCTTTATAATTAGTCCTTTCTTTAATGATCATAACGTGCATAGACTGATGAGATGTGGCAGAGGCATCCTGTGCCATCCAGGAGGAAAAGCTGCAGACCTACATTATGCATTTTAACCTAGATACATGGTCATGGGAGTGTGTATTGCCAGACGAATAAATGCCATGTGAGACAAATTACATACTTGGCATCTCTGTATTGTTGAACCACTGGAGGAGTGGGCAGCCAAACCAATGTAAGCCACAGGAGATGAACAAAATGCTAAAAATAAACCACAGAAATGTTGTGGTTGTTCCCCCTCGCCTTAAAAAAATTACGTTTATTAACTCAGATGCAGAATTTAAGGCAAAAAACAAAATGTGGTGAAACTGGGTTTAACACTTTATAGGTAATAATGTATACAAATTAGAAAATGTCACTAAAATAATATAAGCAGGTCTGCTTTTACTTACAGTTTGGTGTAGATATCATAGTAAGCAAGTTATGAACAGTCTCCATCAGATCATGTTGCTGTTTTTGCAGAACCGAGTTGTTTACTGTAGCTGTAACTAACTGTTTTTCTAGTTCTTCTATAATAGAATTCTGTCTGGCTACTAGGACTTGAAGTTGATCTTTTTCATCTTTTATTGACTTCAGCTGAAGTGTGTGCTTATCTTCCATCTCTAGAACTCTTTTTTCTAGAAAACTGAATAAAAGATTACAGTTAGGCTTCCCAGAAACAATTCTGAGCTGATATAGAGAACCAAGCCTGTTGTAAGAGTTTCTTTCTTTGTAAGTATTCAACTTCATTCTCTGATGCCATGCATGCAGTAGAAAGTTAAATGGAAGTTTAGTTTGATAAATATGCTTTATTTTATTAATAATTAAATTAATAAATAACATCATCTACTGTAGTCTGTATTGCAGGCTTTTAAAACATAACAACTGGGTATTTGCTAAATCAGCGTTATAAAAGGAAATATATAATGAAAGATTTCATGGTTTTACCCTATTAAAAAACAAAACTTATTTGTAGATGAACCTATGACGTTTTCAAATGGCCTTTAATTACAATTAAATATATACTTAGCATTCAAAAAGCTTTATGGTGTTAAGATAGGGAGACATGCAAAGAGTTACTTGAAGATATGTTACACATTTCCACTCTGGAGCTGGTGTGTGTAGGTTACTAGCTGGAACAGTATTTATTGGCAGTTGTTCTGATGCAGACTTTGAGAAAGCTGATGTTTAAAGATGCATGGCAAGAATAGAAAAGTAAAATCCATTGCCATTATTGAAAAAAAAAAAAACTTGAACGTTACAATTATTTCAAGCAGAGCAGTTTCTTTTGTAAAGTAAGAAACAATGCTTTTGTGTGTACCTTAGTTTTAAAAGGATAGTCTAAAGTCTGTTTCACACACGCTAAACATTTACTTTTTAAAATTCAGTATTTGCTCTGCTTTGCTTTGCTTTCCATTTGATAAGGATGCTTGTTTTTATTAAGTTGGTAGATAAACCCTTTAGAGAGCATATATAAACATAGTAGAGCGATGAACAAAAATGTCAAAACATGTCTCCCGGGTTTTTTAAGCTAATTCTCTGAAAATAAAAAGCACTTTGCACATATGGTTATCATTGAAAACCAGGGCTTTGAAGGAGAAAACTTAGTTACAGCTGCTTTTAGATTTCTCTGTAAACTCTTTCTCTGTAAACTAGCTGAAAAAAAAGGTATAAGCCTTTGGACACCAGTTGAGTACAGGAATGTATAAGAGTAACATTTAGATATTGGTCTGAATTTCAAAAGTTTGACTAGTAAGGAACATTGAATATGAGTAGTTGACTTTTCTCACCAGGTTGGAAAAAACGGTGGCAATGGCCTGATTGTGTATTAGGATAGCTGTGTGTCATGGACTGAGTTGAACCTGCTGCTGTTCATCACACTGCAGTCATGCCAGCTTCAAAAATGAAAGTGATGGCTGGAGCAAAGTATTATGGGGCTTGGAGTTCAGATTGTAACATGAGAGGCTTCCCGTTCTGATTCCTGCTTCTGGGTTCCAGGTTTCTTGGGTGTTGGTCTTTTCTGCTGGGATGGTGGTGGGACGAGGAGGGATGGGGGAGTAGTTTTCTGTCTTGAGCCTTTGGCCCACTTTCTTCTGCTTGCTGCTGCTTTGTGCCATGCTTTTTATGCAAATAGGCTAAGGTAGTGATGCATTTTGTACTATGTTTATCTGATTGTGATCAGTAAACTCTATTCTCACTTTTTTTTTATGTCTCAAACCTAACTTTTTGAGTGTTACTTTTCCCTCACTTCTGTGTTGGGAAAACAGACAGGTGCAGTTTGACCCATTTTGTTCTGATTCAAACCATTACACTGTGTACTACACGGAAATAAAATTTTAGAGATAAGGTTGCACTGGATTAGTTTAAGAAAAGTTTCATAGTCCATAACTTCATCTAGATAAGTCTAAAGCAGAATATAAATTGGCTACAATTGAAGTATGGAGAAGTATTTCAGGTTTAGACTCCAGTTCCTCATGAAAAGAACATTAGTGAAGAATGATACATAAACAGAACACAAGAAAAATAAACTTATATGATTCTTTAGGCCTTAAGTAATATATGAATTTTGTAATGGCCATATCTGGGTGATGGGAGCTTCTGTAGAAGGCCTTATTTTCCTACTTAAGTAGGTTTGTTTCTAAAAGCAATAGAAGGGCATTTCTAATAGTGTGGTGTTGGGTGGACAGGCAAACTTACCTGTTTTTTTCTTGTAACTTAGTTATCTCGCTGGTCTGATCTGAAATCTGTCTTTCTAGTTTGTTTGTCGAAAGAGAGTGTTCCAAAAGCTGAAGTTCAAGTCTGGTTGTCTGGTTTAATACCTAAATAAAAATGTATAAAAGTATTTTAAAATCAAGATATTTCTTTTAAATAGTGTAATTTCTTTGTTGTTAAGTCATGCAAACATCTGCTCAGGCCTGTAATTTAAAAAAAAATAGTACTTTGGAGCACTTAATTTAGACACAAATGATCATGGAGTTAGAATGAAGAATACAGAGTTGCACTAATGTTGTTGTTACACTACTGTATCTGGAGATATTTCAATGGCATGGTATGTTTCTGATCAATGTCTGAGAACTGCTGTGTACCTTAGTTTTACAGTCATACCTTCCCCTCTGTTCCAATAATCTTATTTCATTACAGGAACTATTATGGTGGTTGTTCAGAGAATAATTTGTTTTCTCAGTCTGGTGCAGAAAGCCAGTACTCTCTCTGATTGAAATCACATCCAGGTCCTGAAATCACTAAACGGTTCCCTCTTAGTATTTTCCTTAATCTCAGATTATATTTTCATGTGTTTATCAGACTTGTGGTGATCCATTCCTTGCATTTTAATGTAACCTGCTTTATTCTTATTTTTTACTGGCTAGATTTAGTTGTGTCTTTAAATGAAGAAATGCAGATACTAGGAATCCTGGAAGACACTTTTAAGTTTGTATTGGATTGCATTGTTTTAAGGCATGTTTTCTAGCAATATTTTCTCATTGTTTTAGAAGAGCTGCTTTTAATGTAGCAGAATTTGGCTTTTCTTGGCAGAGGAATTGATTACTCATGTCCTTCATGTTAAACAGTCATTCAGGACATGATTTCACACTTAACTGTAATTGAAAACTATTGCCAAAAGTAAGTGTCCTTGAGAGAGCAATTGTTTGGTTAATTTCCTTATGTTGTTAATTAAGCCTTTACCCCAGTCACCAGTAATTTCAAGCAGAGAAGGAATGTTACAGTGATGATTTTCTTCCTCTAAGCAAAAACTAATTGAATAATTTCCATACAGACATTCCTGTGAATGGATAAATACATTCTCTCAACATATGCAAAATATTGGGCTCCCGAATAATGCTATCAGAAAGTTGAATTCTTCAGTACCCTGTGAGCTATGAACGATCAGTTTACCAAAGAGTTCACAAAGGCTCATTTTAGGTTAAAAACATCATCTAATTCATTGGATGAATTCTACAGATACTAAAACATCTACCAAGGATTTGGGGGGTTGCCTGCTATTTACTTTATATAAAATGTTATATGCTGCATGCTGTATTTGTTTTTCACTTGGGGACACATATGTCTGAATTTTTCTACTGTGTTAGCAAAACTCCAAATACATAACACTCTATGTTGATTTGGCTTGTTCTTACATTACAATCAACATTCTATTTCACAGAATGTCTTACTGTAGTTAAAATCATAAAGATAAAACCTTTGTTGTTTGTTTGAAATAATTTAGAGAATAATATGTACAACAGGCAAGTTTACTTCTTTGTGAATATACTTTTCTGGCAACCTCCTCCTAATTATTTTTTTTCTGATTCATCTCTAGTTCGTTTATTTCTCCCTCTGTTAAATAACAATAATATAATGCATTGTGCTGGAAATGAACTGTTATCCCACACAAAGTATCTGCAAAAACATTCATTAAAAAGAGATGTTTTTCTTGGTTAGTTTGTTTTTAAAAAAAAAAAAAAAAGAAATAAAATAAATGTAAAAATTTAGTTAGCCTGGTAAATAGAACAAAGCCAGTTTGAAGGAACTGTCTTTTAGCTAAGATCTAGGGGTGAGAGGTGAATAATCAATAGAGCTATACAATGAGGGTTGTATAAAAGCATACCAGTACCCAGCTGATGCTTGGATTCAGTATAGTAGTCTATAGCTGGGTAGAGCTGTTGATTGTAATGATTGACTTCTCATTCATTACTTACTTGTGCTTCAACATCTGTTAATTTGCGGGTCTGTTCAGCTGTTTGATTTAGTAAGTTTGTGCCTATTTCAATCATTACTGCAGTCTGGTTCTGCACTGCAGTTTGCTGGATCTCTACCATTTCTTTCTTCATACTGTCTTGGATGTAATTCTCAAGCTACATGGGAAAGGAAAGAGAGAAGATAGTTGCATTCTTTAAAATTTGGAAGTGGGGGTAGTACCATAAGCTCGTTGGCTGCCTTGTTAAACAAATGTTCCTTGTATGATGCATTTATGTGAAATTTCCCAGTTTGAAAGTTTCCTGATGTGAAGGTTCTCTGTGAGAGGAAGGGAGATATGACAAAGAATGTGTAGCCACCCGTTTTATAGAGACAGGAACAAAGATTTGCAGGAGAAAGGTGGAAGGCACAGTGGTGAGAATACTTGAAGGCACTTGGAAGATTTTCTGCCTTAGTGCTCTCACCATTGTAACCATCAGAGGACCTTCACCAGCTTTGACAGTTTTTAGAAGACAAAAGCTTTGAGTTTAGTCATCTTCCTCTATCTAGACTTAAATATTTTCAAAAGCATTTTTCATCACATGACTAGAAGCCAGAGAAGAGGTCAGATGCCATTTAAAACTATTTAGTGCATATATTTATCAGAGAGAATTTCAAATAAAGACATGAGACAGTAGGAAAACCTGTAAATACTTAAAATGCTTAAGATTTAGAAATGCAAGAACTGTTGTAAATACTTGATTCTGAAGTAATTTCTGTGTCTAATAAGCCTTTTTCAATAGCCGTTTTAGAGAGAGTACACTGCTTTCAAGGAAAGCAAGGAGAAAATTCAAGCAACCTTCCATGAAATCCATCTTTCTCCATGTTTGGATTATCCAAAAGTAGTCAGATTTTTCTCTATGCTTCTTTAATATCATCTCAATAACTTTGCAAATATTTCATATTTCTTTAATGAATATTGAGAGGCTTATGTTTGAACTCTTAAAAATACAGGCCATGTGATTTCTTCTTTTTCTTTGACTCGGAAAATTACTAGAATCAAACTTCCACTTCACTCAACATTGTTCTAGCAAGAAAACCATAATGACTTTTGAGCTTCATATTATACCTACAAAGAAGATGTTAGCTAATAACCAATACTACATCTCACTAAGCACAAATTACAAAACATCACCAATTCCTCATCTAAGGAAAATGATAAACCAGGTTGATATCTTGGGTTGGTTTATTTTTTAAATGTGATTTAGATAATGCTATCTCAATAAGAATAGTGGTTTGTGCTGAGGAGGAGCTTTGAACATTATTCTATGGCTACTTTCCATATCAGTGAAGAAAAAAACAGTTTATCATTTTAATATTATATCATTTTAATATTATATCAAACCACTGTTCAGATATAGTCATCCCACTTCTGATCAGCTAAAGGTCAAATGGCAGACCTATCAGCTTGAAGCGTATCCCCCTACAATATTAGTTAAGCAAGGGCTGGATTTATTTTCTTTTCTGACTTCACAGTTGGGTTTTTTAAGTGGTAAATGAAAAAACAGGGTGTATTAAGAAGTTAAAATTTCTAAAACTGGAAGTGTGTTCTTAGTTTGAAGTAAGCATTCTTTCTTCTTGTCCAGTGTGACCAGATTTTTCAAAGCAGTATCTGTTTGCTCCGTTCTCACCATGCAGCTGGTAGAGATTTCAGATAAGGCAGAAGCTTTGACCCACACCTAGTGTACTTCTGTGTGAGTGTACTTACTTTTCAGGTGTATCACAAGGATTTAAAACAAGCCTTTAGCCAGCCTTTAGATGCTCTTTGAGTAGTAATCTTTTTGAATACTAAAAGTAAGCATACAATCAACCAGGTTTTTGCATGATAATGTAACATTGGGTGTCTTCAGTCACCATCACACTGTGGCAATTAGAGTTGTTCCCTGTTCACAGGAGCATTTATTATATGTTACCTCTTGCTCCTGGGTATTTCTCATTTTCAAAAGCTTCCCCATCCAGAGACAAATTTAATTTAACCAAACATGTTGGAATTTTTTTTAAACTTTGCTGTCAGCTTCTTTTCTGCCAAAATAAGATCAGTGGCTTTTAATTGTAAAGCAATGGTAAGACAGCTTTATTCCTTGATTAGGCTATGAGATGTCAAGAATACAGTGATAATTAAAAAGCAGTTTAAGACAGTACTTAGTACACAATACGTGAAGGAGATACGTGAAATTCTGAAGGCTTTTATATAGATAAAAATTAGTAATTTTTCACTAAAGTTCAGATACTGCTCCATGAAGACCCTCTCAAAAAGCTAGACATCTGGGGAGTCCAAATTAACAACTGACGATGAAGAACTGGACATCATTATTGACAACCTGGAAAAGACCTTTGCTCAAATGTACCTCTCTTAGAAGCAAATTAAGGGAGATCTTCAGAATGCCTTTTATGTATCATAGTACCACAATCAAGTATTGTAATGCCATTATAAATATCGGGATATGGCCTCACTTGGCAGACTCAATGCACATCTTCAGTTAGATGGGACATTGCAGGGGAAAAAAACAAACAAACAAACAGAAAAAGACATACTGAGAAAACAAAGGAGCAAGATACCTCAAGTATCAGAAAGCTACATTGTGAGAAAACATTGAAATTATTGTGTCATCTTTAATTTAGAAAAAAGGCTCACAGAAAAAAAAAGGCTGTAGGTACATAATCAAAGAAAGACCAAGACCTTTAATTTTTTCATAAAATAATTGTGGATATTAAACCTCATTCTTCAAGATTAGTTCCTTGTTTACTAGAGGAAGATCAGAATGAGAACCTGAGCAAGTCATCCCTGCAAATAGGATTACAGAACCACATTGTTTCTTTGAAAATGTTATCACTGAGTTTTTCCAAAGCACACTACTAGAAATTGAGTTAATTCGGGGCTTAAAGGTAAGGTAAACATTTTATGGTAGGCTTAAGCAATTGCCCAGTTACAATACACAACTCTGATTACAGTATGGTCAAAACCTGTGATTAAGGCATCCGGTGGCTCTGGTTGCCAGATTTTTATACCCCCTTTCACTGTGCTTGCAACCTTAGAAAGCAGTTTTGTTTGGAGACACAAATCTGCCTTTTCATAATTTATCTTACCTGAATATCTGTAAGTGTAAGTCTACCTCAAAGTAGCTAACCTCTTTCAAATGTCTCATTCATGTGATGTATTCTAAATCACTGAAGTATCTTCTTGACTCCAGTTTAAGTTTGTCTTCACATGAGTTCTGCAACTTCAAAATGTTAGTAACTTAAGGAACATGGTGTTCATGCTTACTTGAAAGCATGAAATATGAACATCAAAAGGGATTTATTTTAAGATTAAAAGCCAGTTTCATGGTCTGGCGTATTTATTGTATTAAGAGCAACACAATGCATCAAAATTATATCAATCTATTGAGTGGCTATAGAGCTTCTTGTAGGTTTTTTTTCCCCCTAAAAAATGCTACAAAGCATGATCACATAAACCCTTTCTGTTCTTTCCTTCATAGCCAGTAATCCTCTCCAACGTTTGTGCATTCTCTACATGTACACATCATAAAATCTCTTATCCTGACCTAAACCAACCTACACACTCATCCCTCTTTGCTTTTATTCACCTCTCTTTCATCATACAATGTAAAACTCTAGAAAGCAGGACTTTTTACAACTACATTTCATAATTTCTTTTAGTGACAGGTGCTTACTTTCATTTTTCTTTAAAGACAAATAATTACTTTCATCCAATATGACCATCATCTTCCACTGACCTTAGTAAGAGCAGAACATGTTCCCATTGCATACTCTGGGAAAGCAAGGCCCTTGGGTTTCCCTTAGAGGGCTGTGGAAGGACTTCTTCCATATAGGCAGCCAAGCCTGAGCTTCATCAACAACACTGAAGGTTAGCAGCCTTTTTGCAAGACTGCAGTTTGTAGTGGAACACTTACTTGTAGACTACTATTCAGAAGCTACTGCCAAGAAGCCTCCTTCCTTTGAATGCAGTAGCACACTCATAATTTCTGAGGTGGGGTGCATATTTTGGGTCATGTACAAGAGGCAAGGGCACAGAATTAAATGTTTCAGTCCCCAAGAATGAGTTTGGAAGCTTGGTAGTTTGGTTTCAACATCATGTCTGTCTTCTCCAACACTTTGCTCAAATTTGGAAGGTCCAGTGAGGGTTATTAGGTTTCTCCTTTACCACAGGGATATTTATGGGAAAATAGTTTTTAATCTCTTTTTAACTCAGTTCAGTGCTGGCATATAAGACTTGTGTTGATATGTGTTAACACTGATGACACAATGGTTATTTTGGACAAAGTAATTGTAAAATCTAATAGCTGACTATTAGTGATGCATCTTCCAGAAATTCTGCTTTTGAGGGTGTAAGTCAATCAGTGAATCCTATCTTACAGAAACTATGTGCAGAAGAGAATGAAAGAGGTACTAATACATGCAGACTCTTAAAGAATACTTAGCTGGCAGCATTTCAGTGTTTTGGGTTTTTTTTTTTTATTGTTGGTTGGTTGGTTTGGGGCTTTTTTGTGGGGGCAGGATATTTTCATGAAACATTCTATTTTTTTTTGTAAGACTTTGGCTGCCCTGTATTCTTGAAGAAAGTAAATACAAAAATTATAGCACAGATGGGAAAAACCCACGTCTCTTAAAGTATGTTTAAATTGCAAAAACATCTGGGACATTTAAAAAAAATAATTTGACTATTAAGGTTTGTAATATAGTTATAGTGATGCATTTTTAGAGTGACAAGATTCTCTCATGTCATCAGTTTGGGGCTGCAATGCTTTATTACTTAAAATCATATAAAACATAAAATTTGACCAAAATACTTCAGCTAAGCTGCCAAAAGAACAAGGACAGATCAATCATATTGGAGCACATTCCAAAATATTACTTTTGTAGCCAAGACTCTCTTTATTTACGCAAGTTTTAAATTGGCAAAAGAAAGAACATGTAGAGATGTGGTAAAAGAAATTTGTTTTCTACCCATGGCCCAAGATAGCATCACTGCTGTATGAAGGGTTGTCGATACTTATTGAAATGAAGAGCCTTCCCTTTTGTTATTGTATAGTTTGTGCTCACATTTTGAACAATTTTCCAAAATTTAATTACTTATTTGTGCGTTTTGTAGGCAATACTTACCTTTTTGATTTTCATTTTAAGTTATAAATGAGGTCTTGCTTTTGCTCTTTGCTGCCAAATGATTAGTCTGTACTAATTAAATGATCATGTTCCTAGCAGCATTTTTAGCTGTATGAATATAGCTATCCCTTTTGGGCCAAATGCTACACTATATAAATGGTACAAATAATACTGGCTGCTAGTTTCATTTTCTACATTTTTCTAGGTTGTTGGAGCACTTCTTCCAAATAAAGTTTGGTGATTTTCTTAATGTTTATAATCTGATTCTGTCACTGTAACATTTATTTTCAGAGAGAGGTAATATTAGTCATGAGTTTCTACACAGTGTCCCCTAGAAGTAGGTAGATGGCTGGAGCTGCATGATCCTTTATATCCTACCCTAAAATCATTGTAATCTATCAAAGTCTGTTTTCCTGGAATCAGATATGGATAAATAGACTAAGCAATTTACTGCTTCCAGGGAATACATCTCTAAGTTTGAGAAAACTCCAAAATCACTCTTTAAAGGTTTTCTCACAACTTGTCTACTGAAATCTGAAGATAATGTTTATTCTTACAATAAAGCATCCACTCTAAAATTTTACCTGCTAAGAGAAATAGCAACGAGGTCAAAGTTTATCTGCAGTCCTATCTTCTTAGCCCTGTATTTAGATCAGCAGATTCATTGCATGAAAAATGTCACTAGCCCCATAAACTCAGCAATTGCTATGTGTGATATACTGTGTGAAGATCAGCTGCATGTAGGTCATTCATTCTATGTAACAGCTGATTGATGTCCACATGGAGAGGTCATACACCTCCATTCTCCAGCCACCTGTTCCTGCTCCCTTCCTCACACCAGCAATCACATTTGTTGTTGAATTTTTGACTAAGCCAACAGGCACTAACCGAAAAGAAAACAAAGGACAATTGCCTGTCAAGTTTGCGGATTGTGGATCTCTCTTAGCTGTTACTAAGATAACTGTGTCTCTTGAGAGTGTAGAAAAGATGTTCAAAGGAGTAACACCATTTAAAATTATATGGTAAGAGTTTTAAATACTTATTCTCTTAAAGATTATCAGTCCATAAGAAGATCATGACAACTGATTATTCTCCTGCCATTAATTTGAAGCTTTAGATCCCTCACATTATTGGCAGTGGCAGTCTGATGAGCACTGAATAATTTAACTAAAACTAGTTTTCTCCATATTTTCAAGGGGGAAACCCAAATAATATACAGAATGTTTGCATGTGAAACAGCTGTTTCTTGTCAGATCTTGATTGTGCTTAGTGATTAATTTACAAAATAGTTCAAAAGAACTTGCAGAAGAATTGAACAGGTTGTGTTACAACATGTTACACGCTTAGTCATCTAATGTAGATGCAGAGGAAATTGTAGGAATAATGACATGCTGTAGTGGGGTTTTTCTCTAATTTTTGTTTTGAATTTCCAAAAATGGAGTACATCCAGTAGAAAACCTAGCAACAGAAAATACAACATTTGTTTGGCATGTATTAAGCTGTCAAAAGCTTTTTGAGTTACTCTTCTTCCATCCCTACTAAAAATGTCCTGTGCTTTATTCAAAACTCAGCTTCATGAATTTAATACCAAAGGAACTTAATCAGCCCTCCCAATGCCTGTGGTCATCATCCTGACATTTTGTTCCCTAAGATGTTTAGTTTATGCAAAAGTGAGCATGATGGAAAATGAACTTAAGCATCCATAATCAGTTTGGCAGAGCTCTACTGACAAGGCAAAATAATACAACAGCTGATGGCTCTCATCAGTTGTTTTATGGATGAGGCCTTGCTACTTAGACTCTAGACATCTTGAGTTGTCTTTAATCCAGTAATGCTTGGTCTTAGTTGCCTTGCCTTTGTTTCAGAGTGGCAGTGTTCTTTGGATTGTGGCAACATCTCATTTCTTCCATCTGAAGTCATCTGAAGTAGGATTTAGCCCATAATTTGAAACATTTTTTTAGAAAACTCTGCCAAGGCACAACTGTTTTGTTGTAGAAGATCATCCATGCATGACAAAATATCCTTAGATTTCTGATTCACAGGTACATTTTTGTGTCTAGAGACAGAAAATACATTTTTTTCAAATACTGTTTTAACAGACTTCACTTTCTGTTAAAATACTGAATATGTAAATTGTTTATTTGTAGTACAATTGAAGTCTGCACACTAGAAAGGGTTCCTTGGGATGAACCTATCTTTTTGGATCCTACTGAGCATGGAAATGTAATGTGGTTTTTCTAAAAAGAAGAAAACATTTGTCACAGTTTAGTCACAGCAGTTCATATAGCCAATATGAAGTATTTTACTTACACATATGTGACACATACTGCTTAATGTGCATGGGGGTAATGAATGGACCACCATACTCCCAGGGCACTCCCATGTGTGCTTATATTTGTATTTCCACATCACTGCAATGTATTGGTGTTATGAAGACAAAATACCATAAAAAATGTGGTTTGTAGACCTTTTTTTTTTCCTCTTCAAAATACTGCTTAAAGTTAGAATAAAAATGGAAGAAATGCTACCCCTTCCAAGATCAATTCATGTTGACAGACCTAAGGGAATACATTTTTAAGGGCATTGCATCAATCCCCATCAATCAGACCTTAAGCTATTTTAAATCAGCTTTTAATAAAATAATATAGTTATCTCTGTTTTCTGAAAGTTAGTCATAAACTTTAGTAGCTTGCAACTTTTGGAAAAAAATAGTACACTGAGTAAGAAAGAAGCAACTATGTCTGGAAAAGAAACATCTTAAATTGCCTTTTTCTTCTTTTTTGGTTTTTTTGGGTTCCACACACCCACACCCCCCCCCCCCCCCCCCCCCCCATCCTGGGACAGGAAGTCCCAGTGGACTATGTGTTGTTTCTCTAGGGAGGGGAAAAAAAACTTTTGGGAATGTATATGGGAATGCTTGAGATGTCTCTATGCTGTTAGCTTCTTACATGCCCCATAGAGCACATCTGCCTGTCCAGACCTCCAGCTAAGATTTTTCTCTTATCTCATTTTCCTGTCAGCAAACAAAAGGTGAAAGTAACATCATAAATGAATACTAGCTGAAAGTGAGCTGTGATTTATTGGAAAACATTTAAGCTAGAATTGTGTAATGAAATACTGAAGGTTTAAATGCTAACTCTTAGAATAGTAAATGCAGACTTGAAAGTCTGTATACAGGAGATGGTTTGGTTAATGCCACTTGTGCACTAAATGAAAGCTTGCCAACTTATTCTCATGTGTGATTGCATATGATTTAGAGGAAGCTGTTGGTTATGCTTTTAGAATTTACACTTTCTAGCAGAAGGAAAAATTCCCCCCCTTTATTGGCAATAATCTACTTATATGAAAACAAAATATCTCATTAATGTAACATGAAACTAAATGCATGAAATGCCTTCATTGTTTGCACAAATATTTGTAACTCACTTTGTGCTCTTTACTGAAAGTATTTTTTATCTAATGCTAAATGGTATCACAGCATGATCATTCTTTCAAAATCATATAGTAGTGTGCTTTAAACTACAAAAGTTACAATCAACATGATGACCTAGAAGAAGCAAAAGAGCACATAGGAAAAGGGGAGAGATTGAGAGCTGAAACCATCCCAAAGGCTTTCTTAGAATTGAGCTCCCACCATTCCAGACACTGGACTTGTGTCACACACTACTGCTTTCCTAACTGCACATGTGTTCTCATGTGATTTGTTACCTGGAGAATGATGAAAGTTCTTTATAATATATGCAATGTATATACTTTTTACAGTACTTTTGTTAGGAGATGCAAATAAAATTGCAAGTGACAAATATTTTTGAGATTTCTGAAAAGTTATCATTTGACACTAAATAGTCAACTTGGCAAACCTTTTAGTAGCATGAATTTCTATATGGGTAAGGAATTAATTTAACATCAAACTTTAACAATCGCTTCAGAACTAAAATCAATTATTTGGTGATTAACCATTCTCATTAAGAGTTAAGGATATTCATTAAGGCAGTAATCTAAGATTCTGAATCCCTGTTTTTCAGGATCATAGCTAAGTGATATTTCTCTTAGAAATCAGGGAAGGAATTCATAAAGTTCCCATTAGTCTAAAAATAAAGAATAAATAAATAGCGTGAGTCATGAATGGCATTTTGCCGAAGTCCAGTAGCACTGAAGCAAGAAAGACAAGAAGCCAATGATGATTCTGCCATTCACTGAAATGAATAAAAATATTCCTCATTATATGCAAAAGCCACCAACATTCAAAATTAGGATTCCTTATTTATAAACAGCACAAGAAATACTGCCCATCAATATTTAAAATTTTTATTCTATGTTATAGCATTGGGCTGTAATTTCACAAATTGAATATTCAAACTTTTTGTAAACTAACCTACACGTTTTGGTCATATTTTGTACTTGCATGCTACTGTCAAGGAATCAGGACTTTACCAGACTCCTGTAAAGATGAGATTATGTCTTAAAATGCTCACATTTGAATAATCACTTGCTATTCCAGATCTAAAGTAATCCTTTCCCACTTGTGCATTTTTTTAAACTCAACTCCAATGAGCAACAGGCAGATGAAATAAATTTAATGTCATGTATGCTGTTGGGGGTACTTATGAAATTTTTCATTAAAAACATTGACTATGTAGCCTTATAAACTTTAAAATAATTTTAGCAAATTTTTATCCATCACAATTTTTTTTTAGTATAAAGCCATTTATTTTATAACATACAACATGAAGTGATTTTTATTTACTTTTTAAATTAATTCCTCTGCAGTACAGATTATTTTAGAGACTAGCTCAAGATGTGGTGGAGCAAATCATACTGCAAGGTTTTGATAAAGATATGAAGGAAATTTTCTCTTTTTAACATCTTTAATTGAGGACATGAAAAAGAGCTAGGCATTCACAGTTCATTCTCAGCATTGCTTTCTAGGGAAGCGGTCATCTTGCATTCCACTTCCAACCAGAAGGAAGAATGATTCGGAGTTCAAGGATCAAACTAGTTAGGAAGCTGTGGAACACAATTAGTCCCTTTTGTAAGCTATAAAACTGGGTGTCTCCTGTTTCAAAGCTGTGTTCAGAGAGCATCTTTCAGCATGAAAAATCATTAGATTTTTCTAATGATAAAGGAAACTGAAAGCATTTTGGGTAGTCTTAAGCTGGATGTAGTTGCTCAAGCTTTTCTTTTTTTTTTTTTTTTTTTTTTTTTTAAGAAGCCTCAGTGATGATGCTACCAAGAGACAACCAGTTATCTAATTATCTGAGCTGAAGGCTTGCCAATTTTTGAATTCTCAAGGCATGGAGACAGTACATGGCAGCTGCTGATTCAGTTTGGAAGGAATGAATTTATCTATTAAGAACTCAGTGATTTGTCTGTATATTAAAAAAAAAAAAAAGTACTTCAAAAAAGTAGTTCTCTTTAAGACATGTCGCATCTTTCCACCTTTTCCCTTACTAACATGCTAGATGGATGGGCAAGGTGGTGAGTCTGAAAAGCTGCTACATTTTCATGATCAGTATGAAAATTTCTCACTTGGCAGATCAGATTGTTCACAGAACTTCTCTGAAGTTTCCAAAACACTGAGTAGGAGAAGCAGTACCCCAAAACCAAACTGGACTTGACTGTGAATACAAAAAGTACTAAGGGTTGTCTTAAGTAAGGGAAGCTCATGTGGTCATCCCTGTTTAGTTAAAAAAAACTGAGCTTCTTGATATGTTCTTGTCAAATACCACTTTGTTATTTGCCTTTGCTGTTCCATTAGCACAGTTAAGAGTCCTTAAAGCAAAAGCTTCTGAGGAATTCCATGCTTGAACGATAAAACAGGAAGCTACTGTGTTAAGAGTAGACAAACACAAATATTTGGAAATAAGATTAGCATGTATAGGCAGAATATTGCAGGGGGGGGAAATGTAGTGTGTGATGAAGGAAGAAAAAGATTAAATTATGTGATCCTGATAAAAAATACATTTTTGAGTCAATAGCTAGGATTATCCATCTAAATGCAGGCAGTTTAGTTTGTTGGAACAGAGCCAAGAAGAAAAGTCTTTCCATCCATTACTTCCAAAAGTTCTTTGTCTCTGATGCCCCACTGAGCACTAGGGCAGTGATGGAAATTGATCTCTCCAGCTGAGCTATGGTCAGTGCTCCTGAAAGCGTGAAGCCAAGCGACTGCCCATTGGTGCCCTTCCATGAAGACTGAAACTGGAGCCAAATCCTCTCAAAACAAATGATGCTATTGGCATTGATTATAATAGGAGAGGAGGAACTGTCAGCAAAAATGGCTGAGAACCAAAGCTGTATGTACTATACAATGGGTATTTTAGGGGAGGAAATTGTCCCTGTCTGTCAAGATCTGATGGGGTGGGCCAGTGAAGAAGGAGGCTTTCAAATATTCTTTCCAGAGATTCCCTCGGATGCAAGATGCATCTCTCAAGATGAGTAATCACATGAAGCAACAAAGTACAATGCCATTGATACTGTGTTCAGCCAGCCAGAAAAAGCTGTAAAACCCAGGAGGCTATTCACACAGGTGACCATTTAAAAGAAATTTAACAAGCATGAAAGAATCCAGAACTGAGAATCTTGAATGACAAGGGATGTAGGGAAAAGAGAGTTCAGACTGGACAGCCAGGAAGCTGAATGGTCTTAATGATGGGAAAGAAGGGGGGGAGGGCGGCGGGAAGAAGGAACCAAATCTGTGTGAGCAGAATTTTTGTGATGTGTCAGGATAGGAATTCATAAAGACAATGAGCTGCAAAAGGGGGCTGGAAAACTGATCTTAAAGCCAGCTGAGGGAAGGAATTACTGGTTGGCTCAAAGGTTAAAAAATATTGTGGAGTTGTAAGGAAAATCACTGAGGAAAATGGTGAGTGCAAAGAATTTGACTGGATGAGACTCTTGGGAAATATTACTCCCACATGCACTTGAGAGGGACAAGAAAAGGAGAATGTGTATTTTCTTGTGATTAAAATTACCACTCTTTTTTCTCTTCCAATAGCATCTTTACTAGTTAAGAGGTAATCTATAAAGTAAGCCTTAAAGCACACGTCTGCTTTACTGGTTTACTCCATTATCTACTTCAAATTAAAAAAAAAAAAAAAATTCATTGTCTGATTCAACTAAGATGTTAGATACATCAGATGGAATCTCAGTTTCATTAAGAAGTCAGTGGAATTTTTTCTACTTCCTTAGAGTGGAGCTGGGTTTTTGTAGAATGTCCTCAGAGCCTTTTAAAAATAATAGTTTACCAAAACAAAGAAGCTGAACTCAAGACGTGGATAAGTTTTTCTAGATGCAAGTCAAATAAACTTACATGCCAGGGGGAAAAAACAGGGTATTATTAACTGTATTTTAAACTTTCTTCCATAGCTGGTAAACTGTAGTTGTCAGAATCCTTGCTTGTACATGTTAAGATTTCAACAGGGTCGGATTGTTTGTTTGCTGTAGTTTATACTGTTTCTATGGGTTAGGTTATTAGTCTTGGGGTTTACCTGCTAGTGATCTGAACTTTGTTCCATCAAGTCAGAGTATTTTTCAGAGAACATTTGCAGTAAGTTTCCAGTAGCAGTTTCAATGGGGTTTTTTTGTTTTTATTTTTAATTTACTGTGACTTTATAGGCAATCATATTATATCTGATGGCAAATCTGGCATCAGAATGGAAGTTTAACATAAGTGAAAACATAGGGATAGTTAATATGGTCAAAGTTCAGACCTCAAGCAAGGAAGCTTGGTTTTATTTAAGTCAGTTCCTTAAAAGCAGGAAAACACAAGGTTTTATCTGGTTTTACTCATTCATTTTGGAAGTCCCTCACCTACTTTATCAATTTTCTTAAAATTGTATTAAAAAAATGGAAATTGGTGTTCCCTTTGAATAGTTGAATCACTCTGTTTACAGAAAAACTATCTAAAAAGAAAAGCAAGAATATGGAAATAGTTTCATTAAGTCTTCGCCAGAGAATTTTCTTGAATATTGAACTGTCTGAATGGACAGGATATTTGTTAATCATAGATTTTTTTTGTTTGGAAGACAACTTGAAGATCATCAAGTCCAACCATTAACCTAGTACTGCCAGGTCAGCACTAAACCATATCCCTCAGCCTTTTAAATATCTCCAGGGATGGTGACTTTGCTGGGCAGACTCTTCCAAAGCCTCACAACCCTTGCAGTGAAGAAATTTTTATAATATCCAACCTAAACATCCCTTGGCAAAACCTGAGGCAGTTTCCTTTTGTCCTGTCACTTCTTACTTGGGAGGAGAGACTGACATCCACCTCATTATGATCTCTTTTAAGTTATAGACTGCTCAGTTATCCCCTAAGACTCCTTTTTTCCAGGTTAAACAAACCCAGTTTCCTCAGGTGCTCTTCATAAGGCTTGTGCTCTGGAATCTTGACACCTAATGCTATAGGAAAGTACATCAAGCATGTTTTCCATTGCTATGTGTATCTCAGTCTTGATCTCCAGCTATTCTGATGTTTGAATGTTGAAATTTTGCTCAGTTGATGTGGAAAAATGAGGCTACTATCAATTGGCACATTCTCCTTAGGAAGCTGGTTTACATATCACTAAGCAGCTGTGGGTCTGAACTAGTATCTTACAGGTGGTTTCACCTTGCAAATGCAAAATGGCAAAGAAAATTGTTGCACAGAACACAACGTTGTAGTTCAAAGGAAAAGACTTAAAGTGTATGAAGTGTCTCAGTATGATGTCTACATGTTCTGTGTAGGAAGACAAAACGAAAATGGGTTTTAGGCACCCTATCAAAACTACATCTCTCAGCTTATTCAAATACCTCATTGCAAGCCATATCATCATATGGCGTATGGTCATCAGGTCATATGATGAACATCAGGCCTCCGGGACACTGACATTATGTCATATGTAGGGGAGCTGCTGGTGGGGTAAGGGCTATGGCTATTGCCCAGGAAACGTCCTTTCCACTGTGCTGGGTGTCTCCCCATTCCCACACCCTGACAGAATGGAACAAAAGAGGCTTTTTCCTTCCAGCATCACACACATCAGGTGCAGGACTGAACCAAAAAAAACCCGAGCATAGCGATGAAGCTGATACCGAGAGTACATGAGGTGAATGACTCCTAGTGCTTGCCGCGTGGGAATGAACAGGTCTGCTGAGCTCTGGGTTAGATGGGTCTTAATACTCTGCCCAGTCACTTTACCAGAGATTTGGTGAAGGTCCTCACTGAAAGGGTTATCAAACGTTGGAATGGTCTGCCCCAGGCAGTGGTGGAGTCTCTGTCCCTGGGGGTGTTTAAGCAGCATAAGGACCTGGCACTTAGGGGCATGGTTTAGTGTTGACCTTTCAGTGCTGGGTTGAGGGTTGGACTAGATGATCTTCATCTGAAGAGGGAAAACTTTCACTTCCACACAGCTTCTGGGAATAATGTAGCTCACAAATAATACTAGATTTCCAAACAGTTTTACATGTATTCTCACTAGAGAGTAAATACAATTATTTTTTCCTCTGCCCTATTTCCTAGAGATATATCTCTTAAAGGAAATGAAATGATCACAGTATTTCCAGTTGTAAAACACTTTTAATTTTTTTTCTGTGAGGTTATTTGGTTTAATTTGTTCCATTGTGGAATATGCCATATTACTAAGGAATTTTTAAGTACTAAATTACTGTGCCATACCATTTTTTTTCCCAGATGCTTTGTTCTATGAAATTATCTGATGCTTATTATTTTTTTTCACTTGTAACTTACATTTGGCTAGTCTCAGAAATTCAAAGAATAAAATGACAGGTAACATTTTCTGTGCTTATTTCTGAAACATCTTATTTAGTACCATTGGAACTTTCCTGGTTATATTGACATATATCGACTTCTTCAGCACTGCTGATGAATCTGCCTCTTCAAGGAGGATTTCTTGTAAGTTCTCCATTTCTCTCTCTTCCCAGGCTAAAGAGACAGGCTAGGCTTACTATAGGGAGCTAATAAAGACAGACTGTCATCTGATGAAATTCTGGTTTGCTCTGGGTTGCTAAGCTCAAGAGAAGGATCCAATAGTGTCACCTCTCCATTGTAGACATTAAGAGGGACATGGGTGTACTGGTCAACAGTCAACTGAATATGAGCCAGCATTGTGCTCAGGTGGCCAAGAAAGCCAATGGTATCCTGGCTTGTATTAGAAACACTGTGGCCAGCAGGAACAGGATTGTCACCCTGACCTCAGCACTGGTGAGGACACGCTTCGAGTATTGTGTTCAGTCCTGGACCCCTCACTACAAGAGGGACATTGAGGTGGTGGAGCGTGTCCAGGGAAGGGCCTGGAACACATTACCTACAAGGAGCGTCTGAGGAAGCTGGGACTTAATACTCTGCCCAGTCACTTTACCAGAGATTTGTTGAAGGTCTTCACTGAAAGGGTTATCAAATGTTGGAATAGTCTGCCCCAAGCAGTGGTGGAGTGGTGGAGGTGTTTAAGCAGTGTGTGGACCTTGCACTTAGAGACATGGTTTACTGTTGGCCTTTCAGTGCTGGGTTGAGCATTGGACTGGATGATCTTGGAGATCTGTTCCAACCAGATGGATTCTGGGATTCTGTCTTCTAACTTGGTTGGCAGTATTTTGCGTGTCTACCCTTATAATAATGGTAATGGTGGAGGAATGGAGGTCTTACTTTGCCCATATCTTGGCTTTCAGTCAAAACTGTGGAATTTTAATCCCATGAAACAACAGATATAATAGGAGGTTCTTGCATTAAAGTATGCATAAGGTTGTTTGATAAACAGTGGTTTACTAAGGTGCTGTAAGAAGTACTGTAAATCAAATAATGTATAATGTGGTATATTTTCAAAACCACAAATACTGTAGTATGACTAGATGTCATATTTTGAATGTTAGAAATGGATATCTGTGTCTTCTAGGCAAAATTCTATTCTAAGCAATATATACATGACAGATTGTTTCTTGTGATTAGGAATTAAGCAAATGGTACCAGTTGTTTCCCTTGGTAAATTATGTGGAGATGCACATTACTGAATTTGTATGTGACCAACAGCAAAAAAGGAGCAGTAACAAGATAATTGTCTGTAAAAGAAACACCATTCTGAACCTCAGTCTCTGCAAAAGTTTCCAAGGTATTCTAAAGGTTATGCTATTAAGGTTTGTATGTTAAGTGGGTATGCAAACAAAAAGAACTAGAAACTTGTCAATTCAAGCATCTCCAGGCTCATTTCCTATATGTGCACTTGCAGAAAAAGAAAAACAATAAAGGACCTGATGCCAATAATTAATGGAGAAAGACTCTCAATTTGTTTGAATCAGTCAAAGATGATAGGTTTATGATCATATTAACAACAAAGCACATGAAAATGGATCTTGAATGCTAAGAAGACATTGCATTAGTAAAACAAGCCTCTGTTTATCACATTTTTTTTACCGATAATATCTTGGAGATGGCAAGCTTTCAACTTCAGTTTTGTCTTGTAGATCTGTACAAGAAAATCTCTAGTTTTCTTTGTTGATTTTGTACAATTTCATACATGTATCACCAATTTGGTGTTTATGGAATGATGCAGAAATAGTCTTTAAACACTTGCAAAAATGTCATTTCAAATCCTTTTAGAAAAATTTACCTACAGGAGATAATCCAATAAACTGCATCTTCTTATCATTTAAAGTAGTGCAGAAACTTTATCTGGTAACATGCCCTAATCTGAAAGTTGGAAAAAAAAAATATTTTCTTTTGGGTTCTGCCAGTATTCTTTTGCTTAGCTAATACATAGCTGATAGACAGAAACAAGCACTTTTCACAGTAAGTGAAAACAGATGCATTACTTAAGAAAGGAATGCAGCTCTTGATTCAGAGTCAGAATCATCTCTTGCGTACTTCAGAATCTAACACTGTACGGTATAATTGCACATATTTTAATGATGGCGTGTCTTTTTTATTTGAGTATGCAGTTCTGTGCAAGTAAGAAAATAATTATAGTCTTTCATTGGTAATTACTCATAAAAAATTAGAAACATTCATTCCCACCTTAAAACATTATGTTTTGTTGTGCTTATGGAAGAAACACATTTCAAAGTGACAAAGAGTTTTTAGATTCCAGGTTATCACGACAAAGAGAAACAAATCTCAGTTCAGAGTATCTGAAGACACTGCATCTATAGCAGCAAAGTGTGCCCCTCCTAGTCTGCTGGGATGGTTCAGGGTGAAGTTCTGGTCTTAGGTTTAAACATTGACTCCTAGCACAGACTTCTAGTTCTTTGACCTGCTGAAAAATCTGAAAATAAATTTCCTATATTCCATTTTCTATGATCAATTTGATCATACGTTGCTTTTAGCTCTTTATAACAGGCAAGTCTAAGAAAATATGACCTGTTTCTTTTGTGTTCTTGCCTCGGATAGAGTCGTATCTCCTGAGTTGTGGAATCTAGTTTATGTACTAAGAAGTAAATTCAAGTCAGCATTCAGTTATTTCAATGTCTTAATACCTGAAAAAATGCAGTTCCTTGAGTAGAAATGTCATGGTTCAAATAGTAAAGCTTCCATTAATTCAGGAACCTAAGGGAATTACTTGATTTCTAGGAATATCTGAAAACTTGATGGTGTTTTCCTGTTAAAAAAATTCAAAGTGTAATAGCCAACATACATGTTGATAGTTGGACTTAATTTTAGAGGTCTTTTCCAACCAAAACGATTCTATGTCTACATTTAAAATTTCTCAGCTGTACACCAATCTGCTACCCTCAGAAATCTTATTATTTGTTCTCCTTGCCCACATGCTCATTGCAAAAAAATCTTGCACTTCGGTATATAAATTGATCCCAAGGTAGGGAAACTCAAAGAGGAAAGTTCATTTCAGATATATTGCTGCACAACTGATCTAGTGTTTTGGCCTTTGCTCCACAGCATCACTTACTGGTTTACCACTAAACACTGGGTTAGGTGGAATAGTTTGTTATAGTATGTCATCTGAACACTTCAGCATAATCTGCTTTGGAAAAGAGAATCTCCAGTGTTAGGTATGGTACATACAGCAGTGGCATAAGGCATTAAAACAGTTCAGACCAAAAACTGTGTTTTCATAAAGCAGCAATTTGGAGCAGTTGTAGAACAAAGAGTGTCTTCTGCTGTCTATGCAGGAGTAGATCAAAAAAGAACCTTATCCTACGTAACTCCTTTTTCTTTCCATTGTGTTTGTCCATTAACCAGATGAAACGCACACTTCCCATGCCGGTCCATTCATACAGCCCAGTGTTCATTCAGAAACAGAACGTTTCCTTTAGTTGATGGATTAAAGGCAGGATGGGGGGAGGAGTGTTAAAATCTTTTGGGATGTGCAGTATTTCAGGAACAATGTTTAAATGTTAATACATACCAGGAGTTTGAAATGTATGGTTTTTTACACAACTTCAAAACCAAACAGTTATTGCCTCTTAAATGTGCAAAAAAATTTTTTTTTAAAAAAAGCAAGATCTAAAGCAATTTCTTGTGCAACTTCTGAGAAGTTGTTTTTAAAAACAGTCTTATAATACACATTCAATGCAGTGTGCAGACTAAATTAACAATTTTGGTTTGTTTGCCATGGCTTATCTACCATTATATTTTGGTAAATTGAAATACAAATCTAGGAATGTGTATAAGTGACCTTAAAAAAACAGCAAGTAAACTCTGTAAGCAACTCTAAAGGTTGTTGTTTGCTTTTCATCTTCACTTGCAGACCAGGTGTCCCTAGCACAGCAAATCTGAGGAAAAGCTACTTTTGTTGGAGACTCTTTGTGAACAAAACAGATGACATAAAGAGCAGGTGTTAAAATAGTGAAAAAGGCAAAGAGCAATTAATTTACAGGATGTTTAGCTGTTGAACAGACAGGGGAAAAAAAACAGGCTATATTCTAAAGCATCATATTTGGTAATCTTTGCTCAAATAAAAGAAATTCTCTGTCTCATAAAACAGATTCTGTCTTTTGATCCCCCAAAGAACAGGTTAGATATACTTATCCTATTCCTCTTGTAACTCATTTCCCAGGGACTAACAGGAAAAAGCACGGGTTTTACTAAATAAGGATGCTGGAATTTGCTTACTGGTTTCTGTTTACCTGATGCCATTTATGATACTATGTTTGCCTACTGTAGTGGCATTTAGCACTGAAGTCTTGTGTGTGATTTTACTATTTATGTTAGGAAATTGCTTAGCAGCTGGGGAGATTAGACTCTTTTACTTTGTGTGTTTCTCATCCTGCATTGCACATCTGTTAATGTTGGTCTTAACATGACAATAGTGAGCATTGTAAATTAATAAGTAGAAAGACAAGTAAATATGTGGAGGGAAGTATATTTGTCTGTGAGATTACAAAAAAAAAAAAAAAAAAAAAAAGCTACTGAAGTGACATTATTTGGGTGTCTAAATTAAGCATCCTAAACCCATAAAGATAGACTGAGAGGCCCACACTTCGGCCTTTGAGTGTATGCATTATTGATTTAAGCTTCAAGGTTCATTTCCAGCTAGATGAAACACTGTGCTTTCTGCTTTTAAGTGTGACTTCTGTTTCTCACATACACACATTCACCAGCAGGTTTCTTTGGTTATATCATGCTAGTTCTACAAGTTTGTAACTGCTGAGAGAAGTGAACCCCGATGCAAAATTGATTTATTGTCATGCAAGAAGTGGCTACTTATTGTAAAGAATTGTTGAATTCTCTCAATTTGCAGCAAAATGTCTTCCATTATGAAAGGCCCCCTTATGACATCACTGGAACTCTTATTTGGAGGCAGTACGTCAACTACTCAGTTAAGTCCTCAAAATATGTGTTGCTTAGAAGACAGGCTTCTTATGAAACATACACATTCATAAATTTACTATGCAATTCAACTATACTATCACTTTTTTTTTCAGGTACTAAGTTTATTAAAACAAAATCTATTGAACCATAGAGCATTTAGAATCTGATTAGTTTCTATAAAAATGTGGAATCTTGATTAGGTTTATTCTCCAGTAATATTAAGAATATACACAGTGTACACTTTTTTCCTGCTGTTTCAGGTATTATTTTACAAATGTTGCTACGTTGGCAATAAACATGCCATTTCCCCTTGGCTGCAGTGGAGATGCATTAAAGGAAGCTATGTGGCATCTGCAGCACCTTTTCCAGAATATTTTCCCCTTGAATGTGGTGTATTTGAGTGGAAATGTTACAGGATGCAAAGGATATCCGCTAATGAACTTTCTTGAAATTCTATCACTTCACTAGGCTAATGGCACTGCAAGCCAGACCTGCAGTCTATGCTTAGAATTACAGTTCTCCATCAGTGGAGTTTAACATGTTAATTTCTATGTGCAAGTTTTAAAATCACTTTTCAAATAACATTTTTCAAAGATGCTTGGGTAAAGGTACGTGCTGTGTTCTTTAAACACAGATAAAATAGCCCTTGTCAGTCAGTTATAAATTAGTGGCTGGTTCGTGTCACAGGTTTCAGACACACCGTCTGTCTGCATGTGTAACATTGTCCAAGCAACGCAAACGCAGTGACAAACTTTAAAGCACAGGCTTTGCAGGACAGTTCTCTGTTCCTTATTACCTGTAAAATTATGTTCTCAGACTTGAAAACAACTTTTTGACTGGAAAATAATTCGTAAATTTAATTTAGATAATGCATTTGGTACATTTAGAAACTGATGGAAGTTTAAAAAGAAAATACAGAGTGAAATGGATAACGGGATGTTGCAAATAAGATTTTTAGAGTAGAAACTATATTCTCTTACCTTCATTAGCCACTGAGTGTTGTTTTCCATGATGTTTTCAAGTAGCTGCAGTCTTTGAACTGAATCATCATAGTCTAAAGGTGCGTCCCTTTGCACCGCGTTGGACACGTAAGAAGTAGAAGACCGGCAGTTGTCCGTCTCGGGCAAAAGAAAGGTATAGCTGCATGACCCATGCTGAACCTGGTACTGCTTCTTGCCTATCGTCTCCATGCTCCTACTGAAGGAGTTGTATCCTGAAGCTAAGAAAATCCCGCAGCCCCAGAAGAAGTAGGCAGTCAACTGCATTTTATCTCTGGCGGTCTGTACCGACGAGCCGAGCGAGCTGCAGGCGCTGGCGAGCGGGGCGCGGAGCGGGCTAACCTGCGCTGAGCGGCCGCGCTGGTGCCATGTGCCGCCCGCGGCAGGGCGGGCTGGGCTTTTTCACTGTCCCGCTCACAGCTGGAAGCGCGCCGGCTTCTGCCCCGCCGCCCTGCGCCGAGCTGTCAGATGCGGGGAGCACCAGCAGCCCCCGGGAAGCTTTCTCCCCCTGCCCTTGCCAAGGCGTCAGCGCTCCGGTACCCGAATCAATCACTTCGCTTCCCTTATATGATAAGTTGATAAGAGCAGGCAGACATGTGGAGCGAAGCTGCTCCTCCCTCCCAGCCTCGCCAGTGCCTTCCTGCAGCCTGGGGGAGGGGGCGGGGGGAGGCATGTGCAAAGCGGGCGGGGGGGGAGAGCGCGGCCCGGGTGCGGAGCTGCGCGGAGCGGCGTGAAGAGAGGGAACCCCCGGGAGGAACAGGCAGCAACAGGACCCCTGCGAATTCCTGCAGCACGGCTCTAATTAAGGGTTTCCTAGACAGAGCAATCCGTTCCGATAGCCTCCAACTATGCTTGTAAAACACTGTCAAAAAAAAAAAAAAGAAAAATTAAACCAACCCAAACCCAATAGTTCCAGGCTTGCTTGGTCTTTTTTTACATGCGCTGAACCAAGATGTGGTTTCATTTGTGCTTAATGCTTTGTGTCCTTCCAGAGAAAGCCACTGTCCTCAACATACAAAAGCAAGCCTCAGCACATCCTTGCAAAAGAACCAGAGAGGGGGTTTAATTAAAAGTTCCAAATCACAAGTCAGCAGGGACTCGAAGAGGAATAACTGTCCAGACACAGGGGCAACAAAGCATGCCCCAGGCAGTGACACGGCTGAAGAGAAGTTACCATGCCAGCTCCCCCTAGCCCAATTCTGTACCCTTGGATATACCCATAAAAGGTGAGGGACTCTCTAATAAAGTATTTGAAATGTATATATAAGAATAAAAAGAAGCTTTCCCCTACTTCCTACTCCCACGTTCTCTGCAACAGTCAGTGATCATGAAAAAGCAGAAAATTACTAACCAACTCACCAGATCCAGGGAAAGAGTTGATTCCACTTAAATTTTGGTAAAGTTTACTTCTCTGTTTTAAAAAGTGTCTTCTTTAAAACTAGCATGATAGGATACTGACTCCTGAAGACAAACTGCCTGAGAGTTTTGCTCAGTCTAGATCTGGAAGCTATAGATTTTTCGTGATTAAAATAAACAAAGGGAATGTCAAACTAGCATGAATTACAGACCAAAGTTTCTCTTACATGAGGAAAATCCCAGTGTGCCTCAGGTTTTCTTAGGACAGACTTTCTTGCACAACTTGCTGTATGTCATATAGTGTATTAATGTGACCTTTTCTTTTTAAATCTTGGAAGTTGTGTTCAGGCATTGTCAAAAATAGTTGTAACAGCTTAAATTCATGCCTTGCATTGTTGGAAGCTGTTGGGATTTCTTTATGTACTACATAGTTACCTCTAGAAAGGAAAATCTCTAGAATTCAATTCTGGAGACTTCCAGAAAAGTTTCCAATTATACTTGGATTGTGACCTTTACCCTGTGGCATGTTCATCTGCCATTTTTCATCCTTCCAACCAGAGGAAATAGAGGAATATGTTTGGAACTTGGGATACAATCAAGATATTTGGGAGTTTTGATGTATAAATTATCCATTCTCCATTCCTTCAACTTTGTATTGCAATAGCAAAGCAAATTAATGTGACAGCTGTCTGCATTGTTGATGAACTTTGAAAAGCTTTTTGTATACTGCTTTCTACATTACAAACAAAAATGTTTAATTCCATGTGAATAACAGTCTGTTGCAAGGTAGTGGAGAAACCTACTATTATCCAATGAAGACAGCATGTAGGATTAGACTTCTACACTAGACTGTGTAAAGCATTTCTAGGTATCTAACCAGACATTAAAATTCAATATTTTCTGTTATTTGAGTATTTTTAATTTGCTAAGATAAATGAGAATTTTCTGTTATGGCTTGTACTTGTCCTTCAATTGATCTGTTGCCTGCTTTTTCCTCCCACAGCTACTGCAAAATATATAGGGCCTTCAATGGAGCAGTGCTGAAAATGATTGCTCCAGCCCTGAAAGTATCTGTCTCCTAATGAGGAAGAACTGGAGGATAATTTCTCTGATATTTTCATGGATTTTCCTAATCCTTTGGTTAGCTATTAAAGATGAGACTGACTAGTGTGGTCTTTGATAAGTTTTCTTTTTAATTATTAGACCTCTACTCAAGGAACTGTATAAAAGAGAAGATTTAAGGGATGCTGAGTATTCATTAGACAGGATCTCCATGAGAGGCTCAATTAAATCAGTAGTTTCTGAATTGCTATGAAGCCTGCCATCTATATGCCACTCTAGTGAATCAGATCACCAACGTAATCTGACAGCTCAGTTTTGCTGGATTTTTGAGAACAGATTAGAGTGTCTCTAAAGGTTTGAACTGGAGTCTGTTTTCTTTTAGGAAAGGTCCATGCCTGACCCCGGGAGGCCCTTGAGCTGTAAGAGGGCGAGGAGCAAAACTGAATTTGGAGGATGCCTAACAGGACTTGCTGTATCTTGGACCTCCACTAGGGAGAACTGTGGTTGTATGAATACTGGAAAGAGAAACTAGTCCACCTTTTACTGATTTTTGGCTGGGTTTGGCTGTTTTGTGAGTTGTTTTGGTTGGTTGTTGTTTTGGGTTTTTTTGAATGAATGACTGAATGAATGGCCGGTTACTATAGCAGCTATCAGCTATCCAGGGAAAAGGTATGGGAAGTGCTGCTGTTATTCTGAGAAGTGACAACAAATCTCCAATAGAAGACCCTTACCAGCACAGCAGGCACCACCAGATAGTTACTCTGACATGCATCTAGCTCTTGGATAAGCACCCTGAAGTTCCCCATGGTAATATTTGCTCCAGCTTTTCACTGATACCTCCAGGCTGTAGGGGCAATAACTGAAATGCAACCCCCAACACTTAACTGAGGGAGGATTTTGCTGTTTCCCCATCTGGGTCCAATGGACTCATATCGCTTTAATGAAGTGCTCTTTCCCACTGCCCAAGAAAGTTAGCAAACGTTCACCTTGCCAACAAAATAAATATACATCCCATCAACTCTTCACTGCAGGATAGTGCCGTATTTGGTGCATCTTTTGGAGCATTTGACTGTGATCCTTCACCCTTTCTATCCCTTTGGGAGCAGCTTTCCCAGCTGTTTGAGGAGGAAGTGGTCTTCTCTGCCTTCCCAGGGAGTCAAAGCCAGTCAGAGTTCAGGGAGAAAGAAAGTAGTAAGAGCTAAATTTAGAAAACTGGTGTGAAAAATAAGGCAAGTTAAATACATTTCTGTCTTTGAAAACTGAGAAGGAAGAAGGAAGATGCCTGAATACAGCTGTTTTACTGAGCCTTAGAGGCATAATAACAAGTCTGTTTATAGGGCAAGGCTTGTTCCAGAAAAGCTGAATGACAGAGATCTGTCTCCCATCAGTTATGAGAAGGAACATCCCATTGTTAGACATGTTGAAGTAGAAAGGAATGTAAATAATTTGGCATGGAATGTTATATATGCCAGTATGAAATTGAGTACAAAGTAAATCAGAACAGTTGCTTCTTCCGTGTGTTTGTTTGTTTTTTCATGTTCATTGCTCTCTTCATCTTTTATTTCTACTGTTGATATGGAGTGGTACATTTATTCTCCAAACTGAAATATAGCTGCTTGGCCTGTGATTTCCTGCTTGTTTTATAGCCAAGTGTATATAGTATTTGACATAAAATAGCAAACTTGGTGTATTTAAAGTATGAATTAGATCTTTCCCTTTTTAGAGAGAAGATACCCACTCTACAGAACTCACCTTACAAGAAGAACCAAAGTGTATATTTTGTCAAAACTAAGCATTTAAAACATTTTGCCAGATGTGTTGCAGGCAATTTCCTTTCCTGGGAAACAGTAAATTCCCTTACTCAGCCAATCCTGGTTTTATTCCATACAGCATATGACTAAGCTGCTTTGAGAGAGATGCCTGAATACCACTAACATTATCTTTCTAATTACTGTTTTACTTGCAGCTGCACAGCTTCTGTTTGACAGGCAAATATAGAGATCTTGTGAGATCTCTGATATAAAAGGAAGCACAAATTTTTTTGAGGTAATAGAAGAAAAAGTTGACTTGGCTTTAGTCTGCTATCTGCAGACTTTGCCACCTAAAACTTTCAAGATGTTGATTTAGTAGATAAGCAAGTTCTCATTTCAGCAGTTTTTTAGTTTTATCAAGGGAGAAGTACGTAGTGATATATGTGCAAAAGAAAGGCAGAACAATGTAAACAAGCAGGTTTTGGTGCTGCATTCTTAGGGGGCTATTTGATCTACATACATAAATGAAAATGCTGTAGTGTGAGAATATGTAACTTCAAAATCAAATCTGAGATGAAAAGTTATCCGAAACACGGAATAAATTAATGAAGTGTTTTATATATTCCTGGTATTTACATTCTTCACATTTTGACACTCAATGTTAAGGCCACACTTTTGGTTCCTGGTACTTTAACATTACTTTATGGTAGTTGCATTTGCTGGCTTCAAAATATTTTCTTTCATTTGGAGTATTTTAGGATGTTTCTCAGGAAGAAATGTCAACAAGGACAAGACTCATGAACTCATAACTTAAAAAACAGGGAACAGGATCTTGGACTCTGCTAGATTTTTAGCCTGCTGAAAATCTTATCTGTTTTCAGATCTTATACTCTCTTTGAAAGAGGAGAGTGCCAGATTTTTATGTGTTCTAATAAGCCAAAACAAATTGTTTTCATCAAGACTCCCAGTTCAGTTCTTTACCACTTATAAAACTAGTGGTAATATCTTATCAATTGTTCCTCCTTTCCCCACCACTTGCCTATTATGCTTTTTATTCAGTATGAACTTCTCCACCTCTCCATCTCATCAGTCTCTCATGACTTCTTTAATGAAATCTAAGGATTCCTCTCACTTTCTCAGCTTCTACTTATTTCTAATTACTCATAACATCTGGTGTAACATTATAGCTGTCTTTCTGTTCCATCTCTTATGTTCCCTCATGGCTCTTTTGAGTGCCTTTCCTTTCAAAGGAGGGCATTTACCCACTAATTCTCATATAGTATTTTTGTCAAAGGGACAAGTCAATTATCTGAACACACTGAAAATTTCAGTTACCTCTCTGTCTTGGTGACTCAGTCTGCTTGCTTGCACCTTGCCTCAGAATATCCAATCCATCATTTCAGTACATGGTACTTCTCCTAGATGTCACACCATTAGTGGAAGCATAATGCAACCAAAACCAGACTTTGTATCTATCATTTGAAAAGCTTTCATGCTAGCCCCTTTTTGCTGTTGATACTGCCTCAAACTTCCAATGCATTTAAATCTGTAACCTACAGGTTATGTTTATCTCTCTTTTTTCCTTTGGAATTTTATTCTCTACCTTTTTTGATGTCATGCTTTCATTAATATCTCTAAAATTCCTATGTTGTTCCCATCATCAACACACTGAATTTTTTGAGCATTCTGTCTAGCTCCTCCCTAACATTTGAAATGGGACTTGCTTACGAAGCTTATTATATTAGCTCTGCCTCTCTCAATAATTTTGCTCAGTTTTTGCCATTTTTCAAGGATTGTCTGAAGTAGAATGTACAAATATCTATAAAGCTGTAATCTATACAAATAATGTAGGCAGATATCTGATAAAATTAGATGACAAAATTCCTATTTGTAGAACAGATGGTGGTTTCTTTCACTATGAGCATTTTTTAATAATGAATGTTGTTTTCATCTTTGAAAGATGAATCATCCAGATACAGAAGTAGGAGGTGAGTCCCAGGATTATGAACATTTTTATATTGTTTGGCTGTAGCATCCAAAGCCCGTGCTTATTCTCTTCAGAGATACATGATGACAGCAAACTTTAGCTGGCAACAAGTGTAACTACATGTTAAATGCAAATACCATGAGTGCAAAATGAACATGAAAATTACAGATAATGGTAAGGATCTTGCAATTTGACTGCTGAATATCTTTGGCAGTTTTTAGTGATGTGTTCCATCTATGTCCCATACTGGGCAAAACATGATACACCACTTGTTTAAGCAGGTTGCCATCAGCTTGAAACCAAATGGAGTAACTTGCTTGCATCCTAATGTGTAGCAACTAGCTAGTAAGGCCTTCAGAAGCTCTTTTTATAAATTGTTTCCATATTGGAATATTCCATATTCCAAATATGCATTGTTCCACATACATATTTACTTTTTATTATTGAATTGCACATGAAAAAAAATTATCAATATTCATACCCTCTGTATGCTCATCTACTGTTTTTATGCTTTGTGAAAAATGTCTTTTTAATTAGAGTTTTGTGCATTTGGACAATTTAAACCTAAAACCTTTATGTAAGGTTTTGACTTCTGCTGTATTATGTGAATGCTGTGAAAGACAGTGAAGGAATCCAGAAGGCTTTTGGAAAATGAGAAATCTGCCTTACTGACATCCTAAAGAAAAATGCATGTGCCGTCTGTTTAAAGGAATGTATTTTAAAAATGTCGAAGCAGTTGACAGTAATCTAGCCTTACAAATCACCCCAGTCCCTCTGATTTAAACCCTTCCTCTTGTGAACAGTCATCCAGCTTAGCAGAAGGCTCTCTCATCCTGTAATAGCACACTTACTTGATAATAACAGCGTGTCATACTTCTGAAGAGCATGCTCAAGTGAAGAATCTGAATTCAAAGATAAACTGATGTCACAGAGAGAATGAAAAGGAAGTGAGAAACTGTGTAAGAGGAATAAACAAAGCTTTCAGAGAGAGAGGGGACATTTATGGCAACAGTAAGGTACCTAGTTCCTGACATCTGTTTCCCTCAAGAAAAAAGTACAGCACATACGCTAACCTTTTTATGGAGGGTGCAATAACAATATTTGCAGCATATTTTTGTATATTCATGTTTGTTGAACTGTATTATAGATGTGTAATTTGAAGAGGACAGAGCAACTGAAAACCATTTTTGCACTCCATAAAGATAGATCTTTTTCGTTACTGACAAATATAGTTCAGTAATAGCTCTCAAAAACAGTGCCTGCCCTCTTGCTGATTGTGTCACAAAAATCAGGCATTGTTTTAATCATTGATCTTGCTGAAGTACAAGCAAAGGAAGGAACTAAACAATTTTTTTCCATGGTTAGTGAGGCATCAGAACCTGTAACGAGACAGCAGAAAGACTGCTAGCAGACTAAGATTAGGGCTCTTTTGAACTTGGACTTCTTGCCTCCATATAACCATCCAGTGAAATTCTTATTGATGCATAAATATTAACATAAGTACCTCGCTGGCAGAGTAACAGTTTGTTCTTTATCTCTCCAAATAAATCATTCTTTGGCAAGATAATTCTCCATCACCAGTGGAATATGTACAGAAGGTCAAATCTCTTATGAGTGTCCTATTGTTAAAATGGTATCTTTTCTTCCCAACACAAACTAATTAAAAACTCCTCTTGCTGGTACTCTGCTTTTTTCCAAATCTGAATTATTGCTTGAGTAGTTTCACTACACAGAGAAAATTCATATCTTTGAAAATCTTTTTTTTTTTGTCAAACTTGAACTTCATGGAGGTGGTGTCTTTGGTCCATGTCTGCATGGAAGAACTGTCATTGGTGGTGTCTTTATTGTTTGAATGTGAATCCTCATTCAGGCTAGCCATAGTCAAACAGACTAATATTTACAAATCCTATCAAATCACTCAATATTTGCTTATTAGCTTGATTTTAAACTGATTGTAGGAGGTCTTGATTGTAGCTGTATGTTCTCAGTTTAAGTCAGTGTCTTCAGTCAATCTTTGAGCAAATTCCATTTTGAATAACTTATAGAGCTTCACCCTGAATGCTAAATTATATACTATCAGTTGTTGCTACTTCATCTGTAGCCTGTGGGATGTTAACAGCAATGTCCAGTGAATAGTATTTTTCTTTAATATAAATAAATTCATATCTAATTCATCAAATTAATGACCAGCTGATATTATTCTACTAATTTCTGCCTTCCTTTGACTGCCCACTTAAGTATATTTTTAGGATGAAAAATGCATATCTTAAAATATTTACTGGATAATGCTATGACGATTAGAATGTCTAACTCAGCAGGAGTAGAGTATTTTCCTCTTCTGTTAATGAATATTGTATTCTTGAGTAGAGTTCCATTGTCCCACCTTAAACTGATGTTATTAATATATTATCAGTATTTGTTCATTTTACTTTGGACTAATCCAAACTGTATTGTTTTGACTCTTACCTTTCTCAGTAATGGATTCACATGTAGTATGAATTGATTAAAAACCAGTCCACCAAGAAACTGGCTCTAAAGAGATTGTTCACCCTGGAAAGACAATTCTTTTGCTCTGTAGGCATGTTTTTCAAGATTACGTGCACTAAATAAATGTCAGTTGACATGTTTAAGCAGTGCCTGTTCTGGAATCCCTTTGCACCCTCCTGTAGAGATGGCAAGGAAGGATGGGCTAGCTAAGGGACTGATGTTTCTATAAGCTGTGAAGTATTCCGGGCAGGACTATGGCAGACAGGGAAACTGTTAGAAGTCGTGGCCTAAACTTTGTTTTAATCTTATATCAAGTAAAAAGAAATATTTTCTGAGGCTTAGGTCTATGAGGCTGTAGAAAAGCTTCTCACAAGAAGTGGTGGAATCCCTGTTCTATGAGTAATTTAATATGGACAGGCAGAACACTGAAATATGTAAAGGAAAATCCTGTGCTGGCAGCAGTAAGAATTAAATGACCTAATAAGCTTTTTCATCTCTTGTTTTCTTGTGTTAAACCTCATCACTTTGCTGAAAGAAATCAAAATGCTTATGTTGGGCCTCCATGTGAAAAGTGCTTATAGAAAAAATATCCCTCTTCAAATGATAAAAATATAATTAATATATTTGAAGTTATCCTTGCATTTTCTCACAGCCATGAAATCAAACTTGTCAGCCACAAGCTAATATTAATGCCTGCAAACTGCTAACACAATTATTTCATCAACTTTATTTAATATTATTTATTCTACTGGTATTACTAAAAGCGTCAGAGTGAGACTGTGCTTCATAGACTGTTATTGCCTACATGCAAACTTGCTTGGCTAACTGAAAAGTTAACTGAGAATCAACAGCTTAATTGCCTTTTTTGTTTTTCAATTAAAAAAATATATCTACAATGAATAATTTCTTAAATGCACTTCATAGACGTTATCAACACAACAAGCCACAAAGTTTATATCAAAATCAGACTGCTCTTGGTTTTTATTAACTTGACTTTTAAAACTTCTCTTTTGGAACATTTACTCTATGTGAAGCAGGCTCCTTTGTATTCTTGTATTTTACCTTGCTATTTCTTCAATAGAGGGTGAGAAAATCTGCACTAATCTACCTCTTACCAAATTCTGTTGGCCCACAATTTTAATCTGCAGTACACTCAATAAAGCAAAATGACACATACTATTGAGACAGTGATTTCAATAAACTGATGGCCTGGAGGGCCAAGAAAAATTATGATGCTTAAGATCAAACTGTGGGCCTCTCATTTAGAAGGCTTTTCTAGTATGTCAGAACCTTTATTCTGAGGTGTCTAGCATGTACAATGGTCAGAAGCTGCTGAAGTAAACAAAGTGTGGGTCTGTTCTCCATTATTATAATTTACAAATGCCCTCTGTCGGCTCATAGAGGATGGCCCAAGGCTTTTGAAGCTGTTAATGACATGCACAGTGGCCAAGAACTGTCTTTATTTGAAATACAAGTGTATTTTAAAAATAAACCCAAATATGTGAATCCTCAACTCGCTGCTGTTTGCATTAATTTTATACAGTGGAGATTTTTTTTTTAAATACAAATTTCTCACCAAGACATTCACTGAACCAGTTAAACATTTAGAAGTATTTTCAAGAAGTGCCATCACTAGCTAAAATATAGTCTTACATGGCTGGTCCCAATGAGAATCAGGCTTTACAGTAAGCGACACTTCACTCTCTTTGGTCTCTCAGTGTTCATAAATTCATTAAATGCTCATGCATCAAATCCCATCTCTTTGCTGGCTTTTCCCTGCCAGAATGAGGCATCTGTTCCCAAAAAAACTAAGTGGCAGTTTGTTTAGTAAGCATTGCCCTGCCCTATAATTAGAGCTCAGAGAAAGAAATAATTTAAATGAATAAAAGATAAAAATCAAAGTTCTCAGAATTAGAAATAAGAGAGAGAAAGCCTCTTGGTTTGTTTTTTGTTTTTTTTTTGTTTTTTTTTTTTTTTGTTGTCGTGGTTGGTTTTGTGTTCTGGTTGGTTTGGGTTTTTTTTCTTTCCTAATTAATTTATTTTTTACTAGTAGCGTTGAAAGTACTGAATACTAAATGTTGACATTCAGGACAGTTTGGGACTATGTAACAGCTCTCCATGTAGACATCAAATACACTGTAGTTGGAGCTGCATCTGCTCTGTGTGCAGGTTTTATCCATGTATGCACTGTGACATTTTTCCAGTTTATTAGACTTCTGAAAAACAGCCTGGTTTCTATGAAAATATGTGGAAAACCATGTCCCATATGCTTTTCATATGAGAAACAAGACTGGACTGTGTAATACAGGACATCCCCTGTTATGTGGGACATCTGCCAAGCTCAGCAAAAAGAAAAGATACAGACCAGAATAAAACCACAGGAATAAAAGATTATTAAATCCTTATTCTGTTTTAATGTTTATATTCTACTCTGGACTCAGCTGTTCCAGTCCACTTTTGACAAGGTCTCTGAGCTGGAATAGCCATGTATTCTGTACTTTCTAGTTTATTCAATGCTTTACAGTTAAAACTTTAAAGCGTTTAATGTTCATAAGTGAATGATGGATTTTCAAAGGTAATATTCAATATAGGTTTTGAGTCTTCCAAAAATTCTTATATGTTCCCCTTTACATCTCTAGGTAACAATGTATCTGCGTGGAAGAGCATAAGAGCCTTTTAATATGTCATGTGCGTGAGTACTTTGGTTTATATTTGAAAGCTAAACTGCAGCTGTTACAAATTTTCCCAATAGTCTGGGGCTAAAAACCCAAATGTTACCTTGTTTTGGGGCATACCAGGGTTGCCAGTGCTTGTGTCACTCACACATTTTGGTCTGTTACATCCTGGATTGTGAACTAATTAGATTAATAAATGATAGTTTAAATTTAGGGGAAATAATTCTTTTTTTCAAGTTTACAGAAGCAGGAAAATGTTGCTCTGCAAAATAGTAATAGAAGGCAGCAAAAATAGAAAAAAAAAAAAAAAGTGTACTTTTGGAAGCCAGAATCCTGATTTCTGGTTAGCAGTCCTGGAAATGTAAATTAAACATCCAATACTGTTCAGCCCTTCTCTATTGGCATGTATGTTTAGTAGACCTAGTGAGAATCAAGTCTTCCCAGTACCTTTGATCCTGTTGAAAACTTCAAATTAAATTGGAATTGGATGTCCTACCAACAAGAACACACTACAGTCCATAGTGGCATACAGGTTTCACTCACAAAAACTTACAGTGGGGTGGCTGCAGGTAGAACTAATAGACAAATGCATGTGCAGTTTTTTCTAAGCACTTCAACTCCCAGTCTAATGGGAGGAATCCTGAGAGTATTTTTCTTTGTTTATCATGTTTTCAGTATTAACTATGTTACTCCAGATGGCAGAAACCATCTACCACATCATCTCAAAGAAGGTGGTACCAGGCCACAGCTTTCTGCAAGTCATATGCTGCTTCTCTGTCTTAATATTCTATTGCTTTTTTTTTTTTTTTTTTTTTTTTTGGGTCTGGTTTACATCTGTGAACCTTAGAGTAATTCTAACATTCATTTTATACTTTGCTACAGACAAGAAAGAAAGGAACTTTTATATATTCAGGATAAGAATGCAAATGACTATTTTTATTTAATAAAGATAGATTGTTGAGCCTGGCACTAATTTTATCCTTTATTACCAGTGAAGACATGAGAACTTGAAGTACATCCTGCTTCCATACCAGGGAAATTGGCTCAAACTGGAAGGAGGAAGACATCGCACAGGGGTTTTTTGTGTGTGGACTGTGTCCTTTATATATTAGTTTACAAAGGCATTCTGAGTCAAAAGGCCAATTTTATCCAAAAGATGTTTTTTAAGACATACATAGCATATTCAGACAAAACAGCCAAGATGAAACAATTTCAGAAACCTGTTGAACTTTATGGATGTCTCCGATTATTGCTGAGGAGCACACACTGGGAAGGATTCATCGCTACCTGCAAGGCTTCTCTGGCTGATGTATTTAATCCATGCATTTGAGCTGTGCTGTAGTGATTTACAAAGAGTTTGTGACACCCCAGCTAGCTGCTAAAACAAAGCTCTGGTTTAGGATAAAAATCAGTGTCTGTAATTCCTTTATACTACTTTGTCGTCCTTGTTTATCACATGATGGACTCATAGATGTCACTAATAGGATCCCGAAGCCTTGCTACACTTTGGTCACCAAAACTTTTCATCAGTTACTTTGTTTGTAATTTTAATGAATGCTACCAATTTTGTCACTGCATTCAACAGGTTTGGACTAACCTGGAAATGAAAAATAAGTGAATGTAATTTTTTTTGCTAAACAAAGGCACTAAGTGGCTGATTCCAGCCCAGAATTTTCTCTGCATGTAAACAATTATTATATGTCATAAATCAACACTTCAGGTTTTATTTGTTTTCTTTTGAGTTTTGTTCCAAAGTGTCTGGAGAGGAGATGATCCTTAAATGAGAAGAAACACCAGTATGTGTTCCCATAAACTTATACGGGAAATACTGTGATAACAAGGCACTAGAAGAGCAAGCAAAACCTGGAGTAAGGAAGCTGGAATTAATGTATAGATATTAAGAAGAACAGAGCTAGACCCAGTCATCTTTGCAGCCAATATTCATTGGTAGGAAGAAACAGAGGTTTATGCTGTTCTATCAATACAGCTTTGGAAGATTTCTGGCTTGCTGCAATTTTAATATGTTCTACTTTTACATTGCTGGCTGAACTCTAACCTCATAATTCTAGAAAATCAGTATTTGGGGAAGTTCTGTTATCACAGTATCACAGTATATCAGAGATTGGAAGGGACCTCAAGAGATCATCAGGTCCAACCCCCCTGCCAGAGCAGGATCACTCAGGGTAGTCTACACAGGAATGTACCCAGGTGGGTTTTGAAAGTCTCCAGAGAAGGAGACTCCACAACCCCCCCTGGGGAGCCTGTTCCAGTGCTCTGTCACCCTCACTGTAAAGTTTCTTCTCATGTTGAGGTGAAATCTTCTATGTTCAAGTTTGAATCCATTTTTCCTTGTCATCACTGTGAGCCACCGAAAAGAGCCTGGCCCCATCCACTTGACACCCACCCCTCAGATATTCATAGACACTGATCAGATCCCCTCTCAGTCTTCTCTTCTCTAGACAGCCCCAGGGATCTCAGTCTCTCTTCATAAGGAAAATGCTCAAATTCCCTAATCATCCTCGAGGCTCTATCATAAAAAAAACCCACAAAATTTGTTTGGTTAGTTCGTTCTTTGTTTGTTTATTGTTTTTTTCCCACAATAGCAAAAGCCTGGTTAAGTTTCTGTGCCTTTGTCTTTTTTTATTTTTTTTTTCTGTCTTCTGGTGATGTTACACTGTGATTGTGTTTGCCTGTATGATTCATTACAAGCTTGCTGGCAGATGGTCACGTACTCTTTGCAAGAGTGCTTGATGCTAATAATAATCAGCTTTTAGATATTATTTTATTATTTTTCCTAGGGTAAGTAATGTATGTTATCCTGATGCTTAGAAAATCATTATTGCTTTCAGTCAGTGCCATCTAAATACTTTTATCCCTTCATCACAAAAGGGTTTTCTGTACATGTTCAGCATTTCATAAGTGAAAAATAGCATGTATGGATGATAGTGACAGCATAAGTAGTGTTCTTCCTTATATGAACAAAATGGAAGGAGAAGTGTTTCATGAGACCAGCATGTGCTAGAAAACCTCCTGGCTCCTGCATATAAATGATTTTTTGTTATTTAAGCCATTGGAGCCCCACTGGGGCTGTACAACTAAAGTTTCAGAAATCCTGCTTTGTCTCACTTGATCCCCACACTTGTTACGTATATTTTATTGCATAACAGTAAATCAAGCTTCTCTGTAGTGTTTTTCTATAATAGTCATTTTAAAATATATAACATTTATTTAAACAGTGAAATTGCAAAGAATTACTTCTATGTAGCACTGTAAAATGTCTAGAACATGTAGCACTGTTTCATAAGAGAAAAAGTGTGTTGAATTTCATGCTCATATCATTATAATATGATACAGACACATTTCATGTTTTTTTTCAGTACCAAGACTAACATTATTTAACAGGAGTTCTAGATGGAATAGCTGAAGAAACTACAGTATGGGGGAAATTTGTGGGGACTGCTTATAGCTCTCTTTATGTTGGAAAAGGAAAATTTGTTGTCTAGTGGGTTTAGCAGAGACAGCTGTTGAGATGCTCTTGTTGGCTGTTGTTTATCATAATTGTAGAACACTATATCCAGGCAATAAAATTAGTTATAAATCTGACTCCCTCAAAACACAATCTCATGCAATGTTTCCAGCAAAAGCGGATCTTAACCATTTAATGTTTCCTCTATTTCTTCATTTAGTCATAAACAAAAGGTTGTATTGCAACTCAAATTATGTTCTTGCAAGAGCATATGAGATTAAAGTCCATGGCAGGGTGTCTACAGCATAGGATCACAGCTACAGACCTGATATTTTTCTGAATGCAACTTTCAGTTGCAGAGTCTTATTCATCTCCTGAGAGCATTAGAATGTACGTTTTAGCTGATAAAGCTTCTCTTCTCAGACTCTCATAAGTGTGTCTAAGGTACAGTCTTCAGTGCTCCATACTGTCCTCCAAAATCAAGGCTAAAGTAACTCACAGCTAATATGAAGAAAGTACTCCACAAACATGGACCAAATTCTGTCCTGCTAATCTTATTTTCACTGACATAAAAGTTGTAAAAGGCCCCTTTGATTCTTAACTTCCCTACCATTGCTCCAACTGCACAAGAAAAAAGAAGTCATAAGATGTTTGCTGAACCGAATTTCAACTTCAAATTATTTATTTTGCATTATTTTAGATTTATTGTGCTTGAGAGTATATGTGCTTATATATAGACCTTCTTCTCGTTCTTACTATTTTGTGATTTATTACCTGTTGATGAGATTCTGTTGTAGACCTTGGAGGCTTTTTCAAAGACAAGAAGTTCCACTGTCATGTTTTTCTTTCAGTGATACATGTCTTGTGTATTGAAGTTATATATCAGAACTATTTAGAAGATCACCTAAATTCATAATTTTCAAGACCATTGTTATTTAATATTTGCCTAAAGTTGGTTCCAGAGGCTGCAATCAAAAAAGAACCTCTTTTGCTAGTCAGTATATTAGTGTTATAAAGGTAGTATATCTTTGTTATTTTCCACTGAATGTAAAAGCAGACTTTGCATCTTAATAAATTGTTCAAATCCAAAACAAAAGATAGTGTCTCACCCACACATCTTTGGGTCTACAGAAGAGTGTAAATCTGGCTGAAAGGTCACACTTTACCCATATTCAGGTTTTACCAGACTTATTTTTGGCCCAGAAGCTTTATCAGCTTCATTTCAAGCCGAAGATTCTGGCAGTAGACAGCATGAGTGACTTTTACCTGTGGAGCTGACTCCAGGCAGCCTGATTCTGTTAACTTTAAATAGTCTTTGCTGCGTGGCATAGCTGTTTTTAAAGCTATTGTAGAGGGGGAGGTTTAATGGGAGTATGTTTGCCCGAGGGAGAGGAGTTTTATAGATATTCTGAACAGGGTAAAGTTTTGTTGGCTGTTTTAACAGTAACTGTTAATTAGTATCTTTTAAACTTAACATGGTTTTGGACAATCCTGGGGAAAAGTGTAAAAATCCTGTTTAATACTAACTTCCTAAAATCAAAGAAAACAAACATTTAAGAATCAGATGTAAAATGGTCCTCACTAGCATGTTAAAACTGAAAAACTAGTCTTAAAACTTCAGTGGCCTATCAAAAGTTTTGCCTAGCCTCAGAGGTTCTTGCCTCGTTTGAGGTAAGTTTAAGTGCCTGAAAGAGCTGCAGTTTCAAACACAAAGCAAGGGCACTCTACAGGGTTTATTATTATTGAATAATAAAAATAATTATAACTAATTATTATACAGGGGTTTATTATTTATTATTGAAAGTCTGAGTTTAACATGAAGGAGGTAAACAATTATGACATTGACTAAGAAGTATTGCACAAAACTTTGTCATGTGAAATTATATAGTTGCGTTGATTATGACTTAGAAGAAAAACTATAAAATAGGAACAGCATAAATAATTGAAAGCTCTGTTTGTCCCATGGAATTGAGATTTCAGTGTGGCTCAGCACATGCTTATGAAACAAAAGATGTGCCTTCTTGGAGCAGTAGCATAGTGTGATCCCCTCATATTCTCTGTGCTGTGCAGATTAGGCTGGTTGCTGCTTTCTTATGTAGGAAATGCCTGAAGGACATACACTGGTTCATCTGACATGCATTAAGACTGTTTCTCCTTGGGTTTTTCTGGTTGGTTGGTTTGTTTGCTTGTTCATTTGTTTTTTTTCTGGATGTTGATGAGACAATTTCTCACATTCAGGATTTTTTTCAGGATTAGCTGGACTGTGTGTATTTTCATGCTGTCTTTGGAGGATGTTGGTGGTGTCTCTCTTATCTGAAGCCTTCAACATCCTCTGCTGGCTTCAAACATTTACAGTACATGTTTCTTCTACTGCATTCCAGATTTGTCTAGAAAAACACAACCTTGAGCAGCCAGCTGGGGTTTTAACTGCATGTGCCTGAAAAGTTCCCTTAGGTTTATAAGCACAAGAAGCAGTGCTCTCTACGAAGATACAATGTGCACGTGGATGCCTTTTAGAAATAGTTACTTTTCTTACCCAAAACAGCATTTTTCTGGATATTAATAACTCTTGATATAAAATGTCATTTTAAGTTTGAACTTCTGCCTTGGTGATTCAGCATTTCCCATTCCATGGTTAAATACATTTAGGAAAGAAACCATATATGTTGTAATATATAGGCTATATTGTACTTAACCAGATAATTACATTATGTTGTGTTTGCAGGTCTGGAGTTGTCTTTCTCATGGTAATGAAGTTGACAGAAGTCTTTTATCTTCAATCTAAATATTAACAAAAAGTGAAAATTAAGGAAAGGAGGCATTGTAAGGAATTGTTATTACTTTAATCTCATAGATTGCTAAGGAAGACACAGGATAATTTCTCTTAAAGAAAAAAATCTTTTCAAATAATATTTAAAGGATCTAGGAAATTACAGTAATAGGTGACTTTTGCTGTAGATAATAGGGTATTTCAAGTATTCTGGTACTCTAAAAATGGGTTTGAATCAATTCACACAGATGGTACAATGTTTGTATTGCAAATGGGGAACTGATTGTTACCTCCAACAGCTTTCATGAGACACTGTTAGTGTCGGTTACCTGTATTTCATCTCAGAGAACTGTATGCTATAATTAAGTGAACTTCAAAAGTCAAATTAAACTGAATGAACAAAGTAACCAGTAAGGATGTTCTCTTAAGCATTCATTCTTACCATGATGAATGATGCTTGTTTTTCTCTTCTCTTTAATTAGAATGTTTCTACATTTGCCAAGGAAAATGTTGGAATACAGACAAAAATTGAAATTATAGGAACAGGGCTTGATGTAATAGCTTATTTGTAAAGGAAACACAACTTGTTTGGTATTTTATTGAAACAGGAAGTTCAGAACCTCAGTACTCACAAGCACAACAAATTCTCAGGTGCTAGTTGAGTCATCTGTTGTTGGAAGTAGTCTCATAGAAGGCTTCCCCTTGATTTAGTTTTAATCTTCAATTAACAAAGGGAAGGAAATTACATACAGATTTAGTTTTAGATTATGTGCAAAGCTCTCTGTTGCTTTGTAGCTGTCACCCTGATGTGCATGCTTTGTGAGTATATCTTGTTGGCACAACTGGAGTGAGTCCTTGTGAACTTATTTAGCTTTTAAAAAAGAAACCTGATGTACTTATTTCATTTATGAAATAATGTAAAGCTCACACTCAAAATAGTCTGATTCTTCCTTCTAGTCATGTCACCTGATGTTTAATTTCAACTTTACTTGAAACTGTGAAAGTAATCATGTGATGAAGTCATAACTGACAAAACTACTGTTTCACGTTTAGTATGGGATTATTTGTTTATTTACGTATTTGTTTGTAACAAGAGGTCTGTTATATAGCAGAGAAGAGCACGTTGATGTCATGTAGTTTTGTTTAGCTGTGAAATATTTAAAAGGCACTTGGGAGTCTGCGTGTCTATCTTCTCTGTAGAAGACTTAGCTTTTCCCCTCCTTCAAGGTCCATATGGAACTGGCCTTCTTGGAATGAGAAGGATTTTATTGAATTCCCTCCAAATCCCGACATTACTCTTCCTCTTATTAACCCCAAGACTACTCCAGTGTTGTGGAATGAGTTTGCTTTTTCTCCATCAACGATCTGCGCAGTGACGGCTTTGTAGCTCTCCCAGGACCAGTCCACAGCATAAGGATAAGTGTAATAGCACTTTAATCAATAATGTAATTTTAACCAAAAATTCCATGAGCAGCATTAGAACTATCAATTTAGCTCCTAAATTTTAAAGTTAATATAATTTTAAAATAAAAATAGATGCATGCATGATCCAGTGAATATGAATGACATTTTTAAACCTTTGCCCTTATGCAGGGCTCTCTAGGTGATTAGAATTTTAGCCCCCACCCTCTGAGCATGCACATATTTTACTGTAGTACATATGCATACAAACAGTACCTTCTGGCACATTGTGGTAGTTTGTGCTTTTATAGGGCTAATGCTATATTCCTAATATGCCCACCTTATTCTCACTGATTTTAGTGGGAATTCTGGATTAGGACAGAGACAGAGATGGTAAATAATTATTTACAGACTTTTACTGGAAAACTAGTGTGTAGGAGAGGAGTTACTGAGCCTTTGTATCTCATCTGAGCTATCCAGTTTTTTGACTAGAAAATAACTAGAAATTTTGCTTGGAGACCCTGACTATTTCTGTGCTTTGGAGTATTTATCCTGCATCTAAGATCAAATTTCCAGTTGCTCATATTTTATGTAGAATACTTGCAGAGTAGCCTTTGCTTTTCAAATTGCAGTTGCTTGCTTATGCAATGACAGCTTCTTGAAAAGGCTTTCTGCTCTCACTAACACATCAGATAAAACCCGGACAGACTGAAAAGCAATAGCTTCTCAGTCCTGCTTCATGCTCAGATGAAGAGCAATAGGAACAAAGGAAAGAAACTCAGAAAGGAGGACAGGATCGGCAGTTTGACCCTAAAAACTTTGCCCATGAGAAGTAACTGAAAGTCCACTTCCATAATAAGTTTGCCTACTTCTCTGATTTTAACCATGTCATAGCTGGCAGGTTCATCTTTAAAAGAAAAACAATTTGATGTGGAATGTAAAAAATACAATTTTTAAAGAGTTTTTTTAAATATCACCATCACATTTGTAATAAATGAAAGTGAACTTTTCTGTGAACTGTTGGTTTTCCCTGCCACTTTAGATTTGCACTGTAATAGCAGTGTAGAGTTACACTTTTATTTTACACTTCATTAAGATAGTTCTTGCTAGCCCAAATGCAAATATCAGATAGGCCAAATGAATATTGCTCCATTATCTTTGTTACTGAAACAAAAAGTTAAATTAGAAATAAGTGGCAGAAAAGAAAAAGTGGGGAAATTACCACATTGAAACATGAAGTGCATTTGAAATCCTAATTGGGAGTAAGATTGTTGTCTAAATAAGACTTGTATTCTAAACTAGCTGCTTCTTACTCACAGCAACAACTGAGATTCCAATGACAGGTTTTGTTTTCCTACAACATTTGATAAGATAATTGACACAGTACTCTTAAGATGAAAGCTGGGTGGTAACGCACTGCCAATGTGTTTGGTGTTATTAGCTCACAAGCTGATAAGCATCAACTCCTCCAAACAGATATTAGTATCTGTTATTTTTAGAAGGGGATCATTTGGTGCCACACACAACTTACCATTGTGGTTTGAGAATTACTTTTTCAGTTTATTAAAATTAACCTTTTTTTTCAAATGCTTATCATTGCCTTGAAAAGTTCTCTGGCTTAAAAAAAAAAAAAAGAAAAAGAAAAAAAGAAAGAAAGAAGGAAGGAAGGCAGGAAGGAAGGCAGGAAGGAAGGAAGGCAGGAAGGAAGGAAGGAAGGAAGGAAGGAAGGAAGGAAGGAAGGAAGGAAGGAAGGAAGGAAGGAAGGAAGGAAGGAAGGAAGGAAGGAAGGAAGGAAGGAAGGAAGGAAGGAAGGAAGGAAGGAAGGAAGGAAGGAAGGAAGGAAGGAAGGAAGGAAGGAAGGAAGGAAGGAAGGAATGGAAGGAGGGAGGGAGAAAGGGAGGGAGGGAGGAGAGAAAAGTGCATAAATTCCATGTCAGGTACTTTTTCTGTACCCTACCAACTTTAAAATTACTTTCAAAACCTTTTAAATTCCATAGCTTTGAAATTACTCAGTATTCACAATACAAATCTTTCTCCTTTACCTATACAGAAGACCATCCCAGTTTGCTGTCAGAATATAGTCAAAGGTCTTTGTTCTGTAACCTTCATTATTGTCTTTGTAGAAACTACAAGAATTCAGGAAAATAGTCTTAAAGTAGAACGTGTTAAACGTGTCCTTCAGCTAGCACCTACGAAGAAAGCAGTGCTCTCAAAGAAAGTTTTCTTAAGTAATTGTAATTTAAAAGCATGGTTGATAAAAAGCACCTAGTCAAATATTTAAACACCTGGAGGTTCTTTTGCCGTGTGTGCTGGAAGCTCCACTTGCTACTCTTAGTGCTGGAGCATTAAATGTCTTTGCTGTCCATATTTCCTATAAGATCTTTTCTTCTAATTTGTGACACAGATTAAGTGAAGAAGAGATGTTATTACACATAAAGAAGTATTGCTGCCAAAGATTACTAATCAGGGAAATTGTAAACCAGAGGTGATTGTGATAGTAGTTCTATCAGGTATTTCTGAAAGCAACCTGAACCTGGTCTAGTTTTGCAGTTGGCAGCATTCCACAGCAGTGGCATCCAGCTGTGTGATACCAGGTAATCTCTTTGAGTGATTTTGTCACAGTTTCAAAGATTTTTCTCTGTTGGTAATTCATGTAATTTCAACTGACCCTTTTGTTCGTATTTTAAAAACCAAGCACTCCCTGCTAGTTATTGTTGTGATGCATGTGGTTCATGGTAAGTACAAATCTTTGCATGTAACTTCTGAAAGCAACTCTTGAGGTTAATGCTGTGCTCTGTCATTACCATGCATCTTTTTTAAACAATTTAAGAAAAAAGCCAACTTTTAATTATATATCACATCTTTAGTAATATGTAGTCAGTTGTGTTGTAATACATTGGGTGCCAAACAGAAGCATTTTATAGTTTTTTATTGATGAGGGAATACTTTAGGCTGCCCTACTTAGTGGTTAAACTTTTCCTCTCTTGATATATTAAAAAATAATTAAAAGAATAAAGCAACTTTTTACAAAGTAATTTGCTGGTGCCTGTTTTTTTTTAAAGCCAAGTCCATTTTATCTGTCTTGCTGCAGCATATCAAAAAAAGATCAAGAAAACTCAATCCTAAGAAATTTGAAGGAAAATGAACTCGCTGTGTTCAAGCTTTGACATATTTCATAAAGCTGTTGAAAACCAAACCATGGAAGCCAGATTTATGAGCTTTTTAAAAGTTATTTGTAGATTCCCAAGACGATTGTGTTCCCATCACTTACTGTAGCCTTTAAAACTCAAATGATGCTTAAAAATATTCATGTTTGGCACACACTGAGTTACTGCTGGGCGTTGCAATGGCATTCAGCTGAAACCAAGGAGTAGAAAGGAGAATGTACTCTGCATTCACTTAAATCATTTCAGCCTGCTGAGATAGAGCAAATGGACTTAGAAATTCATATTTTAAAGATAAAACTAGGATTTTTTTTATGTTAAGATTATTTTTATTGTGGGTTAATACAGCTGTTTGGGGAACGAGCCTTTTGGGAGCATCTGTGTAACCCTTCATATTTGACAGGCTTTTCCTTTCAACAAGATCACTCACTTTGTTATTACTGGAATAGAAAACTCTTTTATTTATCAAAGCATTATTCATATGCACTTTGCCAGGTATAGCAAATCTGTTGACAGCATGGGATTTATCATTTACTGTTAAAGACAAATGGTAGGATTCCCCACATCCTTAAGCCAGCAAAATAAATGTCATTCTTGAAGCTCACTGCACAATATCCTGTGTTGATTAAAAAAGAAAGTTAAACTTTCCAGAATGATTCAATATCTGAAAAGCCTAAGGCAGCTGAAATAAGTTTATAATTTTAAATATATTTTATGCAAATACTAGGCTTCCATGCCTTGTATCTTCATTATGTGTAGTATTTAACCATGGGGAATATCAAGTTGTTTTCCCTGTACTGCAGCTCATGGAATTTCTGTTTCACTGTGGCGTTTCATCACTGAAGTACACTGAGCTAGAAAATGTATTATTTCAGTCTGTGTTTTCTCAGATATGATTAAATATTGCTATTTATTTCATTAATACTTCACTGCTTAAGCTACCCTGCTGAGCTGAATGACTTAGATATTACACACTGGTCTTGTGCAATAGGTACGAGTGGGTTGGGAGAGTTCAGTAAACCTAGAGAATACTTTGTATCAAATATAGGTAAATAGTTTCAATATGAGGGAATAAATGCAAAGCTGCAACTAATGTTCCTCTTTCCTGTTGCCATGTGAGAGTGAACTATGAGATAACACTAAGGGCATGTTGCAACTGTTACCAAAGAAAAATAAGCTAAATTTAGTTGCGGTCATTGTTTTTCTGCAGGTAATAATTCCGTTTGAAAGAAGCATCCCATACATACATCAGTACCACATTATATCTGCCAGAAGTGACTCCATGCTTGGTTGAGCCTGCATCTCAAAATGAGTATTACAGATAAATGGAAAAGGATCTGCAACATGTGTGAGCTCATGCCAAGAGCACCTCGCACACAACATGCTTTGGGGATCTAGGCTCCTTCTGGTCTGCTCCTCTGATCAGAGCACATCTGACTGTACTTCACCCAAACCAAGTACAATCTGTGTTCTTGGTGGCTGTTCAACAGTGGGAACCAAAAGTACACTCAGTGGGAATGACCAGGAAATCAGTTTCAAAAGTGCTCTAAATTAAACCAATAGAAATGCATTGGTTTTGCCTAATTTTTACATTGTTTTGTGATGATATATCTAGTAAGAATATATCTGTCATCTGTGAGGAAAAACATGTCTATGTATATATTACATGTCATGACTGGTTATCCAAAGCATTCTGTGATAAAGTAACCCTGAGACATAGAAGGAATGATCAGAAATTAGTATGATGAAGTTCAGTAAGGACAAATGCAAATGAGGGAGAAATGATCACCTGCGGACAGACAGTGAAATTTTTCTGTCAAAAGAGAAACTGAGTATTTTAGAGGATCTGAACCAATTGATGTCACCTATGTCATACTCCAATAAAAGAGGCAGGCATACTAGGATGTGTTGCCAGGAATGCAGAGCAATGGTGGGGCCTGAGCTAGGGCACCGTGTCTAGCTTTGGGCACTGCTCCTTAGGAAAGATGTGGATCGATTGGAGAGAGTTCAGGGGAGAATAACAAAATCAGAGGTCTACAAAATATGACCCATGAGCAAAGACTGAAAGAACTGTTTGTTTAGTCTAGAGAAGACCAAGGGGATAACTGTTTTCAAATATTTAAAAGGTTGTTGCAAATAGGAAGAGAAGAAATTGTTCTCTATGTCCCTTGGCACTATGACAAGAAGTAACAGGCTGTAAAAGTTACAGAGGCAATTTAGGTTACATTATTAAGAAAAGCTTTCTAACTGCAAGAGAAGAAAAGCATTGGACTAGATCATGTGTGGAGGTGGAGAACTTCTGTCTCTGAATTTTACTGGGATTCTTGGGGGCTTGTCACATGTAGCATATGTAATCCTTGTGGTATGCCAGCGATTCAGTGCTCAGAGTCCTATGTGCCACACTCGTATACCACTTCAGAGTGATGCATGGCACCGCCCTTCTTTGCTGATGCTTGAGTGAGAAAAACACCTCCCAGTTATAATTGGTAATTATTTGCAGAATTTTTATATACATTTACAATTGAAATTTGCAGTTTTATCTCAGCTTGGTGGTCACTTTAGTGGAGAAGTTCTTGAGGTATTTCTGAAGCAAAGTTTAAACTTCTAATTGTGGCAAATACTCCCTTCATTATGTAATCAATAGTGAAATGATCAAAAATTTAAAATTGCATTTGCAACTTAATTAACTTAAGTCAGAATGTTTTTGAATTTATGAACTAATGGTTACAGTGAAGTGACCACACCGTACAACCTTAGCAGTGTTTTTATGTGATACATATTGCAAATACAGCATCTTAACTTAGAAGTCCTACTTACCCTTGAAAGGGAAAAGACTTATTGTTTTACTCTAATTTGTTTTTTATTAATCTATAGCTCATAATGTTGATATTACTTTGTATTTAAAAATAGTTCTACCTCTGGAAAAACAAGGAAATTAAACTAAAAATAAGTTAATTTGTTATCTTTTTTCCTGCAAAAATTTGCTACGCCGGAAAAAATGGTTCAAACATCTTCCAGCATAATTTGAATACATGCCAAACAGTAGATTTATTTGCCAAACATTTTCATACAGTATTCCCAATGGAACTAAGTCTTTCAGAGACTAAATTGATGAAATTAAATTTTCTTATCAGTCTATGAGACTTGAGAGAAGTAAGGTTGTCTGCCAACACACAGTGGAAAAAAATAATATCAGCTAAACTGTCTGGATTCAAGCCTTCTTCCTTCGCCCTCATCTTGGCCAGGAAACACTTACATGAAGGGTTACACAGAGGAGGGGAAGAAACTGTGTTTTGAAGAACTTTCCAGATAACACTGTCTTGACCGTGTGCCATTTCTCCTTCTTTTACTTTCCTTTCTATTTTTCAAGACCAGACATTGAAAATTTCTTTTTTGCTGGACCAAACTTTCCACTCTATCTCCCTCTGCTTCTGGCTCCCAGCCCAGTGCAGCAGTTGTCTTTCACCACACAAATGTATACAAGGTTTGCCAGTACATCCTCTCCCTTTGTGTCTACATGCTGGTCTTCTCACTTCTGTCTGAAGGCTTATGCTTCTTTAATGTGGCAGAAAGAGAGCTTCTGTTTTAGCCAAATCACACTGATATCAAATTAGAGAGCATTGTTTCAATAAATATTCAGGTGAAAGGGTGCAATATTTTTAAATAATTTACATTAATATTGCAGGTTGAATTTTGCATTGAGAATGAGAAACATCACTAGAAATAACAAATGCATTTCATGCCAAAGAGTGGAATGAGGTTCTGGGTGCTCTTGAAATCATAGTATGGTAGTATAGTTTGAACCAGTTTGGGCTGGGCATCTGTGGGATGTTCCATTAACTTAGATAAGCTTCTTCAAAGATGAGGATGTATTTCTGTGTGAAATAATTTGCTGATAGCCCTTAACATGTACTTTTATAATGAAGAGCACCAATTTATTTACCTAGTCCAGAATTTCAGTGTAATTTTTAAAGCTATTACTGAATACTATTTCAATTTTAGTATTCTCAATGTGTTAAAAAACAAAACAAAACAAAAACCACACACAAAAACTCCAACCCAGTGAACTGCTAAAATAAATTATAAGAAATCAAACTAAAATGATGAGCTTTTAGTTTTAGTGGAAAATGTATATCACACATTGTTCCTACAAAAATTAAGTTGCTGTTTGATTAGTTGCCTCTATTCTCTTGTTAAACCTGATATTTAGAGATTAAAAGAGAGCTTTTCCCCTTGTCCTGCTGGAGTACTGCATTGTTAACACAAATGCTGTTGATCCCTGAAGGGTCCTGCAAATTCTGCAAATTCCTCGCTGCAGGATAATTGTACATTTAGAAATCTGCATGCTGCAGTATGTTCCTCTTTATCAGAAGCAGGCTGATGCTCCAGTTGTGTGGATGTGTGTGAGCCCTTGATCATGTACATGGGGTTCCATATATGCATTTTTGCATCAAATTTTTACTAAATGACAGATTATCTGAAAATCCACATAACCATGCAAGTGTCATGTTTCCTCAGAGCACTGTAGTTTTGAGTGTCTTCTTCATGAGGTCTTTGTACTGAAAATGTAAACATTCTTTGGCCAAGGAATGCAAAATCATATCAATATTAAAATCTTAGAAGTTAATATAACCCCAGCAACATGATGAAACTACCTGAAATGAATAGGGCTATTCTGCATGACTCGTTTTGTTAAATTTGTTTATTATCAAACCATAAAATCTGGGATTTTGTTTTTATCAATTTTACGGGTTTCCACCATTTAGTAGTTGCAGAATGGTGAACTGATCCATAAGACTTTAACATTCAGATGCGTTTTAGTGAAAATGAGCAATTTTTCATCAATTTCAAATGAAATAATACTTGGTCTTTGTATAGATATAAGCCATAACATACAATCTTCTGTCTTCAGACTTCTATCTGCAATTTTGTCTTCTGCTCTTTGCATTTATATAAATGTATTTATTATTTTTGTAAGTAACAGTAGCCAAGATATAATTACAGCTTTGCATAACTTCAGTAAACACTTCATTAAAATAGCCTTTTCAAATAGGTGTTGGTAAGGCTTCCAATACTTTATTAAATGCTCAAATATTAATGATATTATAAATCATAAGTTTATTTTTGTAGCTTTATTTATCTCTGGTGAATAGTTGAAATTAAGAATAAAGATTTACCGTACTGCATACATTGGTTGTGTAATGTGTGCATACATTTTCAGACATGTATAATTATTACAGATGGCTACATTTTATATATTTTTGAAGCTAGTACTTCCCATTTTCAATTCTAGCTTATAAATAAAATTTCTGTTAATAGTAATAAATCATAACCATACATTTTTTTTTCTGTCCATCTCCTAACAAATATAAATAGAAAGGCAAATTGGTGTTGTCTGTTATAGCAGGGACTGACAGAATTGTGATCCATCTGCTGACTGATAAATACACAATTTGTGGAAATAGTCACTTTTGGGGTCTGGTATTTTCCCAGGCCTGATCTCTGCTGAGGATTTATTTATTTATTTGTAAAAGCTTACGTGAAATGTGTATGGTTTCAGAAGCTTGGAGCACCCCTGGAGTGCCGTGCTGGCTTTGATGTGGCAAAGGCAGCTGAGTCAATTCAGAGGTAAGAGCCAGACTGTGCCCTCTCATCCCACCGCCAAACTCTGTGTGGTCAGCCGGCTGCCTTTCCAGCATCTGGCTAGTGGGGTTTCTTTTGGGTCAGTGGGCCAGAAAGAAAAGTGAAGCTTTCAGGCAGTATACTCTCTGAGCTCTGAACTTCAGTGCTGTGATTTTTTTCCTATCTCCACGACCTGTGCATGGACCCAGCATGCTCAGTCACATCCAAGCACAGTTTGTCTGGAAAGCTGTAGTGGTGGTGATCCAGATGAAGGGAAACATAAAGATGATGTTCCATGCTGAAGCATTCTTTTGACGGTATTACCAAGATGCACTGTGTCTTTAACTCGTCCTCCTCTCAAATGCACTGATGATGCACACAGCTGGAATTTCAAAGCCATTTTAAGAAAATCCTCTCTATAGCACATCAGTTTCACTTTCCTGGGTTCTCTTAGGATGTGCTAAATGCATAGAATAAAGAATGATTTTTGTGACCTCAGCTGAGGTGAGTGCTGCTGGGTCCTTAAAATTTTCATTTTCTGATCTGATGAATAGCTGTGTATGCATTTCCTTTTATTATTAATTGAATCCAACGGTTCTTTCTATAAGAAGATATATCATATAAATGTTTTCATTACCAATAAATCCTTTCAGAGGAAATGTTTGAGGAAGTGGGAATACAATTAGCCCTTTTAAATCATATTTCCTAAAATACATGAAACAGCAGACTACAACAATTTATATTTTGTGTCTTCTACCTAATAGAAGTCCAGTTGCATTTTTAAGATAAAAGTTTCCTAATCATTTTCAAAATCTTGGACCTTAAGGTTGACAAATACAGTGTAATTTCTGTCTTCTTTAGTTAAATCTGATTTCTTTTAGATAAACTAGCATTAAAGCCTCTTGGTTATTGTCTTATTGGTTGCATCTGATTTGTGCCAATAAAAAATTCCAGAGAGCTCTGTGTCAGATCAACTAAGATGACATTGCATCTGTCATGAGGCTGTTCTGAGGTTCATGTGAAGGGACTGTTATTTTTGCGTTGTAGTGCACTCTTAAATTTCTTGACTTCCATTATCACAAGAACTTTTGAAGTTTCATAACTGTACAGCTTTTTTCACTAAAATGTGTTCACTAAAATGATTGCATGCAGTCCTAGTCATACTAAAATCATGACAGTGCTCTATACATCAGACACTGCAAAGTGGTTTACGTTCATGAACTAGTCCCGTTTTAAGACACTGATTGTGGCCTCTAAGCCCCACAAGACCTATCAGCAAGTGGTACTTTTAGCAAATTCCAAATCTGACAGCATATATTAAAACCTTACCATGGTTAGTTTTCTGTTTTTCATGATATCAAAGTACCCAGCAAACAGATATTCAGAGAAAACATTTTGTTTAGATGGAGGTAGGCGGTATACTGATGAGTCCAAAGCCCGATATTCTCCACATATGTAAAATGTCAGGTGCCAACTTATGTACAGGAAGGCCCAGCAAAACATAATTCAATGAGTTGCATCCTCCAAAAAGTGCAATATAATTCTGTTTGGATACTGTGGTCAATAAAATATTGATATATATATTATATATTATACATCTGAAAGATAATTTTCTGCAGTCTGTATTTGAATTGTAAAAAGTTCACTTTTTTAAAATCTGATACTAAGTTTCTGAAAGTTGGTTAGTTCATTTGCTTTTCTGTCATGGACACCACACTTTTTAACAGTTATCTCTTTGCAAGGAATCAAATGTAAAATTGCAATATCTTCAGTCTCAAAGAAAAGCTTTTGCTAATCTGTGTAGGATTCAAGCTCCCAATCTTGAAATTCTCCCTTTTTCAGACAAGATAAGGGTGTTTTCCAAAAAAGGTACATTTTGCACGCAAGAGAATATAAGTTAATAAGATGAGGTTAATAAGATTATTGTATGTCAAACTCCTCTAGATAGTGCTTCACTCAGACTCAAGCAATAAATGTTCTACATTAACTGATGTTACATGACACTAGCCAAGCAAGTCCTAATCTCTTGAACATTAGTGCTATCAGATCATAATGACGTAAAACCTGAAAGAAAATACCACTAAAGAAGAAAACTGAGCCATAAAGGAAAAATAATAATCTAAGTGGTATGTTATTTGGTGTTTTTTTAAAATATAAGATAAAATTGTGAAGATTTGAAAGAGAAGTATAAAAAGGTGGCATTGTTTATTGTGTCTTTCTTCAAGGAAGACTTAAAGAACAAGCGTGGCGAAAAAGAAGTGATCAGATGAGGAAAGCAGAGGTTTGTGCAAGACTAAAAATATAATGGAGTAAATTAAACACAAAACTCTCACATAGTAGTACTCCAGTCATAAATTCCATATGGCCAAAGGTAAAGCGTAAATTCCATATGGCCAAATGTAAAGCGACATACAATTCATGTGGCATGTCCTGCCCTTCTACTGGTCTCATGGAGCTCTGCCTCATGTCAGGTCCAGTATCTCATGTGCTACCAGCACCTGGACAGGCCTCATCCAGCCCATCAGTGGGCTGAAGGAATCGCGTATTTGGCTGCTAATGAAAAAGGACTCTGCATTCTCTGTGCCATTTACAAATTTCTCAGTTCTCTTTTGCAGTCTGACAGTGCCTTTTCTAATTCCTGCTCACAAGGCACAATTGCACAGGCTCCAGCTAATGGATTTTAAATGATGGATTACCAGAACTCAGGAAGTATTTCTCTATGATACTTTAAAGGAAGGATACAGGTTGTTGAAGCTCAGCCCCTTTCTCAGCAGATCTTTACATAATAGTATGAACAGTGTCACCTATAAATTGCTAGCTTAATCAAATAAATCAGGTCTGAAGTTCTGTCAGCCTTAGACACTTGACTTCTGCAATCCATTTGGTTTGTGGCTATGTGCTTTCTTCTGTTAACCAGCTGCTAAGAAATTCACTCAGGGCTGACCACAATAGCAAGAACATAGGTAGCTAAAGCAGTACATTCTTAAAACTCAAATAGTAAATGCTTACAGTATTATCATTCACCTGTTTGCATTTAGTTTCCCTCTCTGGCTTCTCGGTTCCACCAAACTGTTTTGTACCAGAAATTGCTCTAAAATACTTTGTTGCTTTATCATCTTGTTTCTTTTGCATTTTATCCTAATTAATCCTGCTTTTTTATTTCTTTTAGATTCAATCACTCAGCATACAGTATGTCCCATGGAAAACTACATTTTTAATGTGAGCTAACTCAAGAGCTTCTATATGGTTTTAAGGAAACAAGCCTAGTCTGGATTCAACAAAAAAATAAGCTGTGAGTAAAGTTTCTCAGAAAATGCAAGTTACATATTTATAAATACAGGGAAATGTTTTCTACATTTTTATTACTTGTGTAAGTGTTCATCTTGTGAAATCTTCAGATTTTTTGATAGTAAAATACTTCCCTAATGAAAGCCATCCTGCTTTTATTTATTTGTTGAAGACCTTTGGACCTGAAAGTTGAATGCATCATTATTCACTGGGAGGAAGTGGAAAGATATTTTCTAATCTCTAAGTGAAGTTGATCATGTTACTGTGCAATTAAAAGATGTGTGTTCAATGTGGGTGAGCAGGCCTGAGCTACATCTGGTGTATTTGGTAAAAGGCTAAGGTTGCCCATCATGCTCAACTCACAGTTGCTGGTGTAAACTTGCACTTCTAAACTGAGTTCTCAAAAGTAATTGAAACCCAGTAATTATGCTCAGATGCATAGTTAAGGTGCTACTTTATTTCAGTACCTATTAATTGGATTTCAAGCTGAAATCATAAACAATTACAGATCCCAAGTCAAATGAATTAAGACAGAACATCATTTAAGTGCTAAAATCTGTTGAAAATGAAACATACCATAAAATCTTTTAGGCATACTTGAAAAGTGTTTGAAAATGCCTTAAATGTTAAATTCCCCTTCAATCTACAGTTTTGTTTTTAGCAGGTGCAAATAAAGATGTGTATGTAAAGTATGTTGTGCGACACTCCTTTATCCATAGATGTACAACCTCCTTCAAATATTTGCAAGGTCCATCCAAATAATATATTGATTGTCATTAAAGAGAACAATGTATTAGAAAGCAAGTTAATGGCAGTAACTCACACCTTGCAAACTGCACCCCTCAGAATATTGTCAGTGTAAAGCAATGAAAACCCTGTACTACAAAAAAAAAAAAAAAAAAAAAAAAGATAAAATCTTCACGTTATTATTATGGAACAATCAAGGTACAATGGTTCATAGAAGGTGACATTCTATTGCCTTGTTCTAACTTCTTGGGCTTTTAAAGGGATTTGGATGTACAATTTCTGTAAAGTTGAGGATTATACAAATATTTTCTTCAAAAGAAGTTCATCAGTATCTGGGTGGCAGGCTGTTTCAGGCACAAATTGCATTTGTATAGTTGATCTGTAAAATGTTAAACGTGTTTCTTAATGGAAAAGCTCCAAGTTATGATTGCTTTGTGGAAAATTAAACTGACTTTATTTTCAGAAATACTGAGCACCTGTAAATTGGCCATCAGGTTTGCCTATAAATTGTACTGTTTGTAACTGAAATTACATCTATTTATTGCAAAAACACTGGTAACTTGGTATCACTCTTCACCATTGACCTTATGAGCCCCTTTATTAAGAAACTAGTTGCCAAGTACTGTGAACTATATAAATACTTAAATAAGTTGTGACATGTGAACATATGATTCCCAGTAAATAACAGAATCATTTGTTTGAATTATATTGCTTAACATTGACTATTATGACCTCCTAACTTATTTTGTTAGTCGTTTCCTAAGTGTACTACACATTAAAATCTGTCACTATTAATTTATATAATATAACATTCTAAATCAGCTTTCTCATAAATTTTCTTAAAGGTTAATGTCAGCTATTTAAATTGTGAATTCTTGGTCAACTTACTGGCCTTTTTTTAGTTACATGTGTAACAGACTTGACAGTGAAAAGTCTAATATACTATTTTTTCTACATTAAAATGTTTCATATAAAACAATCTGTCAGTTTAGAGAATTTCAGCTTAAATAATATTGTTTTATATAAATCCTTGTCTGTTGACTATTCTTGTAAGATTTGTAGTACACAGATCAATACAGCCAGCAGGAAATTAAATGCCTGATTTTGATCTCACATTATGAGCAATAGGAGTGCTTCCATCCATCCTGACTGTTGCTCTACTAGTACACAGCAAATACAGGAAAGTTAAGAATGAAAGCCAAAGACTAGCATGCTGTACAGGCAGTAACAAATAACTATTATTTCATGTTTATAACCCAGAGTCTTTTACACAAACAGCTTCTAGCCTATATACCAAAGTGTGGGTTCTCATTTTACTTGCATTGGTGGTACAGGTGACATCACTTGGATGCACACAGCACCATATCGCTCCGCTCCTTCCTTTTCCAGAGATAAGAAGAGGTTTTACCACACTCTGCATAATCTACTGGGGAGTTACATTGGCAAATGCAGAAATACTGAGGACAAATAGGCATGACCTTGAAGAACGTGATGCTCAAACTGTGTCGTAACAGCAGCAAAATTGCTATCCCCTTCAAACAGTGTATCCTTAAAAATGAATTAAGAACTAAACCTTTTTTTTTTTTTTTTTTTGCAGTTACAGTGACTAATAATGTGAGATTGGCTAAGGAAGTGTTTCAAAGCAAAACTGCCAGAAACTCACAAGGTGGGTAGATTATACATCTCTTTTTCCTCCTTTCTCTGCTTTTGTGATCAGTTTTAGGTTGCAAGTCCATTTGAGGTGTGTTTATCTAGTGAGTAAAAAGCCTCTAAATATTCACCATGGTCCTAGAATATGAGCCATCTGGCACTGACTTACTAAATTACAAAGAGTTGCTAAGCAGGTATTATGTTTTGGATATTTTCCTGACTCAGCTATAAGCAACTTTTTTGAGATTGTTACTTTTAAATAAAAATAACTAGTAAAAACTATTGCATCAGTTGACTTTCTGTTTATAGTTCCACTATAGTAAACTTGTGTTATTTTAATTGATTTGTATAGAATGTAATCTAGGCATGACTGCATCATGTGGTAAAGTGTTACCAGCACATTCAGCGCTAGGAAGCTGCTAGCATGCATTTTGGGATGAAGCCTGTAATCAGCTTAGGGACTGTAAAGCAAAGATGTTGTATTTCTGAATAAAACAGTATTTCTGAACAAGAATTGTGGCTGTTTGGAGCTGTTTCTAGCACTTATATAGCTCTTTTCCTCAAGAGCAGCACACAGCTCTAGGGAATGGGGAAAGGAGGAAAAAAAAATTAAAAAAGGATATTTGTTCAGGCTGCAAAACTGGAAAGCATGAAAAAGTTTGTGTCTGTGCCAGCACTCCAATGTCTTTAATGACAAATCTGAGAACACAAAAGCAAATAGCTCTAGTCCTATTGCATTAATCACAGTTTCATTTCTGAACTTTTTTATTGATGTATTTCAGAATGAGATCTTTGCATAATATGATATGGGCTCTGGAAGAGCATCAGCTTTACTACAGCATCATGCAGCAGCTGGCAATAAGGTGGTTTAGAGCTGACAGTAGTAGATAAATGACAGCTGGTGTTGAGGTTATCAGCACAGGTGTCTGCCAAGCGCTTTTGCTGGAAGCTGGAGGAGTTTTTGTTCTGTTGATACAGATGTGAAACCCTTTAACTCCTGCACAAGGCTAAGGTGTTGATAGGTAGCAGACAGGTGTAACATAGGACTGCAAATTCCTTCATGCCACCATAAACAGCATCCTTCAGAGGGTGTGATTTGTGGCATAGTGCTGGAGTCACTGCCCTCTTAGCCTGCCAACAGCTCCACACCTCCCTTGCCCCTGGGATTCCCCAGGTCATGTTAGCTAAACCTGCTGAACCTACATACAACATTTTCCATGCCATCTGGTGTTTGCCTAGTACCTTCTGGTGTTTGCCTAGTACCTTCTGTTGTTTGGAAACCACCTGAACTACCACTAGAGACAGAACTGCCCTGAGGTGTTTATTTCCCAAGGGGATTTATCTGTGGCCACAATGTCTTTGTGGTTGTTCTTAGATTTAATTATTTTTTTTTAAGTGTGGCTACATATGAAGTGGTAAAAAGACTGGTACTACCAGTCCAGGCAGGTTTGGGGTTTACCGGGGGTTTGCTTTTTCCCTCTTCATAACAGCTTTCATGGTGCTATAGAGCCAGGGATTTCAAGAGAGAGAAAACTAGGTCTTTAGCAGCTAGCATGCAGAGGGAGGTGGCTTCACAATACTATTGCTGTGATATGACCTTTTAGTAACAGGCAAAGCAACTGAAGCTGAAACTTGGAAATTCTTCTGTAAGTGGATACTTTCTGTAGCACACAGGTCTCAAGATCCTCCTTTTCCCCAAAATTTTGGATAATTAAAGAACTATACAAATCACAGAAGGAGATAGCTTTACAGTTGAGACATGTTGAAGAGATGATCTCAGGTCTAAATTACAATGCAGGGCATATACACACAAGAATCAATAGAATGCAGCATGGTATAAGGAAGGATGAATTAGCCTGTCAATGATGAAGAAGATTCCTTGATAAGGGTATTGCAAACCCTGATACCAGGGTAGTAAAGTACAGTCTGCAGAGGTACAGAAATAAGCAAATATTTTCATTCAAATCAAGAAGAAGCACAACTTTTATATTATACAGTAACTGGGCATCCTCTTTCCATCCTTCATATTCTTCAAAAAACAACTATTTCCTGTACAGTGCCTACAGATTCTGTAGTCTTGTGTCAATCAAGTTCATAAAATATAGTCTTTCTAACAGAAACTTCAAGATGTATCCCTCCCTGTCTGCCAGAACTGCTGCTATCCAAACCCAGAGTCACACTTTTCACCCTGGCTGCTGTTATCTTTCCCGCAGTCAACACTTGCAATATGAGCTCCTCTCATCCACCAAATTCCTGTAACTAGGATTATTTGTGCAGTTCTTTGCCATCTTTCCTATTTTAGTTACCACTTGTTTTATTCTTCTAGTTCATCAAGCAAAACTGCCTTTTCTCTTCCAAGCTCTAATCATCCTAGTCCTGCAAGCCCTATCAGATCTGACAGCTACCTACTTTTTTATTCTTACTTTAGTTTCATGAAAGAATAGCAGCCTTAAATATTAAATCTTGACAGGAAAGAAGGGATGGAATGGTTAACAGCCATTTTCATGCTTCTCTTTTCATATATCATTTTAACAAGTTACTGTAGAAATCCATTTTGCAGTCCTTCATCCTTTCCATGTCCACCCTCAAAGTTATCCGTTTCTTTACCATTGTAGTACACTTCAGCTACCTGGTTAGGGCTAGGTAGGTAGAAAGCTATATTGTGAGCTTCTGATGGGCCAAGAAGTGTATATCTGCTGCTGCTGATGTAACTCTGTTCTGTCTATTCCAGCCCTCTAGTTTATCATTTCCTTTGCACGTCCCCAGAAGATGCTCTCCAGCACACTGATGTGTGAGTGTGCAAGTGCCTGGGACCATCAGACTCTTCCTTGCTGTAAAAAATGGAAGAAGAATCCTAACAGAAGAGATTCCCATTGTATTCAGGTAAGACATGGGACATGTACTTTGCACATGTCTATTTTCAACAGTAAATACTGTAACAAAACTGTATGCAACACATATGACATGCTTGAGCCTTAAATTACTTTTCAAGCCTTTTTTTCAACTCAAATAGCTGAAAAACGTTTTAGTTGTTGACTTGGCTACAGGTATGGAGAGAGGTAGAGGAAAAATACTTTCCAGATTTTCTGCTCTGGAGTGAAGCACTGGCTCATTCACTCACAAAACAGAAGTTTGGTCAGAGTAACTTCTACTGGGATCTGGAGATAAGCCTAAAGCAAAGATTAATTGTATGTATGCAGTACAGGAGATGGCATGACTTCAGATTTCTGTGCAACACATGTGGGTAAAAGTAAACCAACATCCCAAATTCTGCATTATACTCTTTAAATGTTAAGTTGAGCAAACCCAGGGGTTTTGATCTTAACAGCTGTAAGGCAGCTAAAAGGTTTAGTTCAAGAAATGAACAAATACGGACCCACCCTGACTATAGCCTAATGTGTCAATTTGTTTGACAATCAAGACACTTGGAAGCAGTACTACAAGCTTGCAGATACTTGACCTCTGTGAAGAGCCTGACTGGTCCCTCTGCCACTTTCAGTACACAAAGAAATCTGGTGCTCCTTTGTCCCCCGTTCCCCCCCTACCCCCCAACCCCCCACCTCCCACCCCCACCATGACTGAATATTTCAGAATAACTTGAAATTCACACCCACTTGAAATGCTGACTTGGGAATACACTTTTTTGGACACATGCTTTATCATATTTCAGCTGTACACAAAGATAAGCATTTTAGAAATTTGGAGGCAGAGCATTTCCTCCTACAGAAGAAAATTTATATTTTCCCTGACATTGCCCAGGCAACACAGGCTTGAATAAAAAATTGACGCTAAAAGCAGAGTTCCCTAGTCTGGGAATCAACATTGTTATTTTATTCCCAGCTACATTCAGTATCCTACTTGACAAAGAGAAGAATGTCCTTCAGAAGTGCAGGGATGTTGAACTTATTTTGATGACCCATATAAAACTATCAAGGGGCACAAAGATACAAATAAAAGAATCTGGCATTATAGAATGATCCAAATTGAGATTCAGTTTTCCCTGATTTTATCCAGCCTTTTCTTTTTCTGTGCTTTTTTGTCTTTTTTCTTCCCTTTCCTCTGTCATTAGTAGTGGTATTTCATGTGTGTTATATTAAAAAATGGTTGTGTGAGAGACTGAAACTCAACAGTCTCTAAAGAGTACTCTTCTGAACAGTACAATAGCGACTTAGCTACAAAATCATATCTCCTCTTTTGCCTTACCATTTGAAATATTTTATATACCTAGAACAGCAGTGGTGAGCCACATACAAACTACAGAAATCTCAGGGGAGGTAAGACCTTGAATCTGTCCAGGCTAAGAAGTATTTTGTAGCCAGGTGTTCAGTTTTCTACATGCCTTTATGAGGGTTGCTCATACCACCTACTTTGCTACCTGACATGCAATTTAGAGCATCTAAGTAAGAAGCCTAAGTGAGCATGAAGACAAGAGAAGTAGGAAGACTTCTAATAAAGGTTGTCTGGATATCCAGGTGAAGTTTTCCAGATTATATAATTAATGGAGGAGGTATGTATCTCTGAAAGCTTCCTCTCATGCCTAAGTTAGAGAATTAAAGGTACAAGTAACCCAAAAGGTTAGCCATTGAATTCAAGAATTTCTGCCAGACTAGCAGCATCTTCCTTTGCATTTCTAAGCATGCAGGTATGCAGCTTCATCACCCTGTATGTAAACAGATACAATACATGTTTAAAAGAGCTTAGAGATGGGCAGTAAAATCAAACCTACAAAGTGATCTCCATATGAGAAGTGACTGCATAGACTGGAGTTCTCTTGTCTGGAAAAGAGATGACTGAGAGGGACAATGTTTCTATTCACACAAAATACAATCAAGCTATGGAACTTAGTATTTAAAAACAACTGCCCACATTCAAATCAAAATAATCTGCCTCAGGAAGTTCCTGAGTGAGAAATTGTTGGAGGCTGGACAACTGCTGAATGGCATGGTGACACCCTTGATCTTGATGGGACCAATTCCAGGTGCTTTCTGGGCTTTTTGCTGCCAGGCAGCTGTCACACATGATATTATGCACCTTGCAAAACTAGCTGGAAATGATGGGTATGATGATCTACAATGGATTGCAATACTGCAGAGAGACAACATCCTCCCTAATGATGAACCACTGCATCTGTTCAGGGCAGTGGCTAAGATGTGTGTTGCATCAGAGGATGCAGCTGTTTGCTATGGTTTTATTTGTGGCTGTCACCCTGAAATAATGTGGGTTGAATCTGGTGAATACCATACTACCTAACCATCACCTTTCCAATCCTGGAGGTGGAAGTCAACATCCATATAATTTTGGCAATCCACACTTGTGGTGCCATCATTACTGCAACAAATAAGAGATGCCTTCCTTTTTTTTGAAGTTCTTCCTGCATTGCTGAAGGACCATGCCTTCCCACTTCAGCAGCACTCACCTGCTGCTGACCAAAGACTACAAAATGGATATACAATCCTGGGAAATGACTAGCAAAGTAGTCAGCTCTGCCTACTCTAACTCTCCTGGCACAGATGCTGTGAGCTGTTCTTTGCAGCATGCAGTGAGTAGGAAAGCTTGCTCACTTACACAGACTCCCAATGCTGTCACCAACCATCTCTGTAGTCAGGAAGAGATCTGACAAGAACTGCACAAAGTTACCCAAAGTGTAAGCCATTCCACAGCACACAGGCTCGGGCAGCAGCAGACTGTGCATAGTGCAGTCCTGCAATACAACCAAGAAGCATCTGGCTGAGAAATCGCTATTGGTGGTCTTTTGATTTGTTGCTATTCACTGGAGGTGTATTCCTCATAGCTAATCCTCGACTGCCAAGTGCTACAGATCATGGTATCTCACCCTAATGAATCAGTTTTGGAAAGAATAGTTTTCCTGTCTACATTGCTTCTTAGTTACCCTTGGTAATGGTTAGGAATCATTCAGTACTACTTGAAGTAATTATATCTGGGGTTTTTTCCCCCTGGAGCCATTTTCTCTTAATTAACGAATACCAATTAATACTACTCCTTATATATAAAATAATATCAGAATTCTTTCCAATCAATCAAAGAATAGTGTTCCAGGCATTTTTAGGCAGTAGAAATGTCTGAACTTACTAATAAATAATTGAAGCTGCACTTGGTCTAAACTTGATAACTTCCTTATTTTCCATTTTTGTCAGAATTAGTTTCAGTTACTGAGGTAAGAAAATCTTTGCTTTTTGCAAATCAGGAACAAGTTTTCTGCTCTGTTGTAACAAATACAATTTACTCACATCAGTGGCCTTATTTTTTTTTCCAATTCTGTCTTAGCAGCTGAACTCCATAAAACCAGCAATTCACTAAGATGATTACTACTTTACTCCCTACTAACATGGAATAAATATTCTCAAGCCATCTTCCTAATGCAGACTTTTAACTTCCAATACAGAGAAAAAAATGTGTGCAAATGTACGATCCCAAGTTATACAAGGAAAGTACAAATACAGGAGTCTCTCAGGAAAACTGGATGGTGCAAATAGAGTGTGGGAAAATGCTAAGACCTTAAGGTCATGGCTGACATTTAAACTCAACACCTCTGCTTCTGTGTTGCTGTTAATAGTAGTCAGTGACGTAAAACACTGCTTCACTGTGGGGTTGATACTGAGATAATTTGTACAATGAGCTACTGAATACAGCTATATTTACAGACTTCACAAACTCTTTCTGCAGAACATCATTATGGCTGCCTAGCAGAGTTATGCTTTTTTGTATGACTTGTGCAAGGGAAGTACTAATATCTGCCTCTTCACAAGAGTTTTCCATTCCATTATTTATTGCCCATGATTCAGGTAACTGAATCAACAAGCCACTTTCCAACATATACTAGCAGTGCTGGCTACCTGGGAAGGTCCCGGTTGAAGGGGGGTTACCAAAAGTGATGTCCATCTACAGAAGGGCTGGAAGGAGGATCCAGGGAATTACTGGCCTATCAATCTGGCCTCAGTGCTGGGGAAGGTCATAGAGCAAATCATCTTGAGTGCCATTACATGGTATCTACAGGACAACCGGGCAATCAGGCCCAGTCAGCATGGGTTTATGAAAGCCAGGTCCTGCTTGACTAACCTGATCCCCTTCTATGACAAGGTGACCTGCTTAGTGGTTGTGGGAAAGGATGTGAATTTTGCCTACCTGAACTTCAGTAAAGCATTTGACACTGTCTCCACAGTGTTCTCCTGGAGAAACTGGCCACTCCTGGCTTGGACAGCCTTACGCTTTGCTGGATAAAAAACTGGCTGGACGGCCAGGCTCAAAGTGTTGTGGTGAATGGACTAGAATCCAATTGGCAGCCAGTCATGAGTGGTGTTCCTCGGGGCTCAGCACTGAGACCTGTTTTCTTGAATATCTTTATCAATATCTGGATGAGGGGATTAAGGGCAGACTCTGTAAGAGTGCATAAAACACCAAGGTAGGTGGATTTGTCAATGTGCTTGAGGGTAGGAAAATTCTATAGTGGGATCTGGACAGGCTAGGTCGATTGGCCAAGGCTAGCGGTGTGAGGTTCAGCAAAGCCAAGACCTGGGTCCTACACTTCAGTCACAACAACCCCATGCAATGATACAGGCTTGGGGCAGAGTGGCTGGAAAGCTGCTTGGCAGAAAATGACCTGAGGGTGCTGGCTGACAGCCAGCTGAACACGAGCCAGCAGTGTGCCCAGGTGGCCAAGAAGGTCAACAGCATCCTGGCCTGTATCAGGAATAGTGTGGCCAGCAGTAGTAGGGAAGTGATTTTGCCCTTGTACTTGGCACTGGTTGGCCTTTCCTTATGAGAAAGACATTGGTGCTGGAGGGGTTTCAGAGAAGGGCAATGAAGCTGGTGAAGCATCTATGCATCTAGAGTACAAGTCTTACGAGGAGCAGCTGAGGTAACTGGGGTTGTTTAGTCTGGAGAAAAGGAGGGCAAGGGAAAACTTTCTTATGCTTTAAAACTACCTGAAAGGAGGTTGTAATGAAGTGAAGGTCAGTCTGTTCTCCCAAATGACAAGAAACAGAACAAGAGGAAATGGCCTCAAGTTGCAGGAGAGATTAGGGTGGGTATTAGCAAAAATTTCTTCACAGAACAGGGTTGTAAAACGTTGGATTGGACTGCCCAGGGAAGTAGTGGAGTCACCACCCCTGGAGATATTTAAAAAACATGTAGATGTGCTGCCAACGGACACGGTTTAATGGTGACCAAGCAGTGTTGTGTTAACAGCTGGACTGGATCTAAATGATCTCTTCTAACCACAACAATTCTGTGATTCTATGATTACCTGAATACTGATAGCTAAATTTTTCATTTTAGAAAATTCTGAAAGAAACTAATGAGGGATTTCCCTACATACTTTATTTCTGACTGATGGACCAGAGAGAGTCAGAGATACTTCATGCTTGGCCATTGTCAGTGGTTTCCTTAATGAGGGGAAACTGAGCATTTGAACTGGACCAGCACAGGCTCTAACAGCCAGTCCACTGGTCCTACAAAACAGACTCATGGTATGGTTTATCAGTGCTATTTATTTTCCATGCTATTTTGGGTTTGGGGGGTTTTTGTTTGGTTGGTTGGCTGGTTGTTGTGGGGATTTTTTAGTATTTTGCTGTAAAACATTTTTCTATCTTTTTGGGAAAGAAAGTGAGTTTAGCTCTTGGCAAATTTGGGGTTTTGAAAAGAAGCAGCATATTGCAATAGGAGAAATAAATTTGAAAATATCCTTTAAAAACAGCCACCATTGTTTTTGAGAATACTTGAGTAATGTACATAGGGCTGCTAATAAGGTTGTAAATAGCTGCATTACTGTCAATAAAATACACCATCTGGTAGGTCTGCCTGTTAAAACACAGGTTCATCTGCAGCCTTTTAAGTTTGTTTTTTCTTGCTGCAGGACATTGCTGAATCATTAAGAGAATCATGGCAGTGCTAATAAAATGATATATGAAGTTATCAAAATGCCAGTTGTGATAAATAAGACCCTAAACTCAAGCCACTCCCAAGCTGGGCTTTGACTTTGTCAAACCAACTGTACTCCAGCTTTGGTCAGCAGCCCATCATACCATGAAGGGTAGTAAAATTATGAGTGCATCAAGTCTAATGCACGGTTTTTCAACAGCAAGGATGAGGTCTGACTTGGGGGAGTTATTGTGCACATACATCAGCATGTGCTGGAACAAGCAGGTAGTTTGTACATGCACATATCCATCCTGTGTTACTGTTCACAGAGTCTGCAGGCACAAGGTAAAACAATCTAGACAGCCAATGCAAACAAGTTTGTCCCAAAGGTTGGAAGGACCAACAAAAGCACTAACAAGCAAAAATCCACTTTAACTAAGAGGTTATTGCCTACCTGATTAGTGGCATCACCATGCAACAGCTCTTTGCTGATGCTAAAACCACAGTAAACAAGAAATGATACTAGGTTTAGAGACACTTGGACATTGCATTAGGCAGAACCAAGGAGAAGCTTGGTTTAGAGCAAAAACTCTCATTTGAAATGAGACTTTTAAATCTACTACTCATTTTTTTTTTCTGAAGAATAATAGTAATAATAGTAACACTTTAGGAGGTTTGTGTTTGAGGATTTTTAAACAGACATGTTGTACAGGATATTTATATCTAGATGGTAGTTTGCATCTGCTGATTGTGTACAACTGTCAGTAGACTGGTAAAGAGATATTCCTGCAGAAATATTTAACTACTATGGCAAATTCAGGTTTGTTCCAGACAATTTTGTCAAAAGCATGAAAAGCTTTATAGATTACTTAGTTTTATGCAGTCAGTCACCAAGGTGCTGTGAGGAGGGGGGACCCTGGCTAGTCCAAGGAGCCATCCCTGCAGCCCAGCCTGCTGCCATCCATATGTGGACAATTATGGCTGCTGGAGCTTCAGAGGGAACCCTGCTGCAAAGCACCACTGAGAACATGCAAAATAATGTGCCTGGTGATATGCAGCTCCTGCTGATGCCTAGGGGAGCTTGCTGAAGAAAGGACTTGTACACAGACTTCCAAGAATTTAAAGCATGACGAGATTCAATACACCACAACATGTAATGATAGTGGCTATCACACAGTGGCAGCTGGCATGAGTTTAACAGCTGGTACAAATAAACCTCTGACAGGGAAGATGCTAACTAGCTGGTCAACAGCCATAACTAAAGAGCATACATGCAGGTGCCCACCACCCTTTGGCACCAGACAAAATCAGCAGGTGCTCAGGGGCAGCCTTGGTCACCACAGGACCTTCTGAGGAGCCCTTTCCTGTTTGCACTCTGTGGCATGTGCATTTCTTCCAGCTTGAGTCTTTACCCCATCTTCAATTTCTCCTAGTTTTCATCAATCTCATCCACCCCATCCCATGCTCAAAAGTCTCATTTAATGTAACTGATGGATAAAAAGCATATGCAACTTTTTCAATAAAATTTCTGACTTCACCCTTTTAACCCAAAGAATAACTATAAATAGTTTATAATGTCTGGGATTTCCACAGCCTAAGTGCAGCTATAAATAGTTCTAAACATTTTCCCACTTCATGCTTTTGAAAAGAACATTCTCCACTTCCTTTCTTGGAGAACCCCTGGGAATAAGGCTAGATCACAGCCCAAAAAATATGTATATTAGGAGAGTTTAGCAAAACGGAGCTAACAAAGTTTTTAGCAGCAGCTCTCAAATTAATTTTGCCTAAGGAACGGGTCAGGCATCCTCTGCAAGAAGTTCATGTTCATAATCCACTCGGGCTAGCCATTTGTGGTATGCCTCTATTCACCCAGCCCTTCAGGGTATTGGGGGATTGTTTGGTTTTGCTGGGAATTCATTGTTCTCTAGGCCTCACGAGCAATGGCAGGGTTTATTTGTATTTACTTGAAGTACGTGTGTGCTCAGCATACGGTATTTTAAACACTAAACCAGGACACGTCCTTTCGGCTTATTTTTACGCATGATTTCAGCAGCCTCCTGGAGACGCCAGTCTGCGCTCAACGGCGGGGACCGAACTCAGCAGCTCGGCCCTGCCAGGCCGGGAAGGGACCCAGCGAGACGATCCCGGATTACCGAGTGCGCTGAGCACCCGCGCTGCGCCCACGTTGAGGCCGCGTTGCGGCGCCCCCTGCTGGCGCACGGGGAGCGGCGGATCCCCGCCAACGTGCCGCCTGCCTGCCGCCTGCCTGCCTCCTGCCCGCTTGCCCTCACGGCAGCACAGCCGCTGCCGCCTCCCCCAGCAAGGCGGGCCCGCCGAGAGACGGGGAAAACCGACCGGCAATGCCCTTTTTTGGGAAGACTTAAGACACATTTGAAACGAGCGAGGAACAGGAAAGCTGGTCGGCGTGCAGACTGGAGCAAGTTTCCAAAGAAGAGAAGGGGATGAAAAAGCCTGGCCTGATGGCAAATTACATCCTTCTGACAGTCTCTCCTTCATTTCCCTCATGTAGCCTCTTTTATCTTGCCCTAAGTCCCCACAGGCCTTTCATTAAAATGCTCTAAACCCTCCAATAGCAAATTTGCCCTTGATGTGAAGAAATTTAAGTTGATGATAAGAAAAGACTGGAATTTCATAGAATGATAGAATCATTAAGGTTGGAAAATACCTTGAAGATCATCAAGTCAACCCAACACCACCATGACCACTAAACCTTGTCCTGAAGTGCCATGTCTACACATATTTTAAACATCTCCAGGGACAGTGTCTCTACCACCTCCCTGGACAGCCTGTTCCAATGTTTGACCACTCTTTCAGCAATGAATTTTTTCCTAATATCCCCTGGTGCAACGTGAGGCCTTTTCCTCTCATCCTATCATTCGTTATTTGGGAGACCAAAACCCACTTCACTGCAACCTCCTTACAGGTCGTTGCAGACAGCAATAAATTCTCTACAAAGGATGATAAATTATTTTCTCAGTGAAAGCAGATCATGTGTCTCCTAAAGAACAGGTATTTGCAAGATGCAGCTACACGAATGGCTTCACACAAAGAATTTAGGGAGCACAAAGCAGCAGAGCTGCTCCAGAGACCCAGACTCTCTATTCTGCATAGCCCAGGAAATCAAAAAATCTCATCATGCCATTATATTCTTGCAAAACATAGTTTGTCCAGACTATTTATGCATGGGTTACATGTATATAGATATCTAGATGAGCAGTAATGAAAGACCAGATTCAAAATAAACATTTTTAAATTGGGCCTAGGAACTGGCAGGGATGTTGAGTTCCTAATATTAGATGGCAATGACTTCTATAAACAAGGAGCATGAGAAGAAAGTCCTAAACCTCAAAGGAATCCAGTAACTCAGAGAGCTTCCATAGTGTAAGGTATAAAATGTGTGATGGTTGATACTATGAGCACAGCAAAATGGTTTAGAATAGATAAAATCAAGCTGAAATGCCTGCAGGGATTCAAACTTGCTTTCTTTTGATGCTTTAAATCAAAATAATTTTAAAAGTGTATATATGCAGTGGCAAAATTTTAGAGAAAGTGAATGCAGATTGTCTGTGATGTAAGCAAGATTCCTTCAAAAGAGCCAAAGCTTCCACAAGCATTACTACCACAGCCTGTTTGGTGATTTGCTATATGATATGCAAACTCTGCACCCACTTTGATGCTCAAGCACAGAACAAAGTAAGGCCCACTTCAAAAATACCAACTTTTTTCATTGACTAGGTTTTATCTGGTCCAGATAAAAAAGCTGGTGACATAATGGAAAATTCCTCATAACAAAGAAGATCTGACCATGCATGGGAACAGAGGGCTCTCTGCATGGCTACCTCTCACAACGTTGTTTAAGACTTTGGTAGTTGCACATTGTAGAAGGGGCTGGATATTTGTTTCTTGAATCCATTGCAGACAGAATGTGGGAACATAACAAATCTTTTTATCACAATTGATCAAGCAAAAATCAATCATCCAGTCAGAGAGTGTTCTTTTAAAAAGTCTACTTAAAAGCAGTCTACTCCTCACAGATTACCTCTATATTAAGCTGACTGTGAGAAAAGACAAGCAATAACTCCATGCCTAATGATAAAAGACAAGTCTGATCTCTTGATCAGGGACAGTAGACAGTGGCCAGCACATACTCTCATTCAGAATATTTTTGAATTAGAATTAAGATGCCAATACCAGCAGACCAGTAAAATGATTCTGCTGTTATGATAGGAAGAACATAATCCTCAAACAAAGCTAGAAAAGTAACCACAATTTCGATACACAACAGTCCTTCCTCCTTGGAAAGAGCACTGAGAAGGCACCAAGGAGTATGTTGCATTTGCAGTTATGTGGGATAATCCCACCAATTCCCGTTAAATCAACAGCAACAAACAAAGAATTGTTATAGACTCTGTCTTATTGTTACCAAGTATTCTGTGTGCACTCATGCTTTTTGGCCCAGTTTCTTTTCCTTCCAATCTTGTTTTTCAAGTGGAATTCATTTACTAGTAAGCATTCATTTAAGTAGTCATAGTATGAGCCATGGCTTCTGAACTGGCAATTTCATTCATCTCACTTCTGCGCAGTATTTTCCTTTTGCATGTCCCTATATCTGTAGGCTATAATGCAATTCACTTTGAACTCAAAATGATGCTCCAATCTGGCATGGAAAAAGTTCTTACAGAACCCGAAAACATGTAATATGCTGAGAAGGCTTGGTTCAAGCCTTAACACTATTCTAGGTAAGCATTACTATGCAGCTGAATGTAAAGGTAAGCTGAGCTAGCAAAGAGTTAAATGATCAAACTGAAATGTTATTTAAATATGAATTAAAAGCTCCAGCCTAGCCTGCAAAGGATATAAAAGGGCACAAGCTTGGCAATGATCCTGAGGCAGTAAAAGCAGTGTTTAGAGAGAAAGAAATCTTTGTCTGAATGTAAAAGGAAACTCAAATTGGCAAAATGGAGCAAGGAAAATATATCTAGGCAATAGCAAACCAACAGAATACAAATATCCCTCAGTACAAGGAGAATCTCTGTGAATTTCAGCATGGCCAGTGTCAAAGAACTTATAATATAGTCAAGGTGAAAGCCCAGCAACTTCATAATCTATTTTTTTAAACTGCATTTAATTTCTTTCTGTCATAACTCACTCTCCTGTTTCCTTTCCAAGGAACGAAGGTCAGTCACTTCTTCCTCACTCATCTACGTTACGAGAAATGCTGTCTGAGAACTCAGATCCTCTCCCATTGGTACCAACTGGGCTTTTGTTGATGATTTAAGTAAAATGGGAACATAGACACCAGCCTCCATGGATAATCTGCAGCAAGGGGAAAGGAACCTAAATCTCCTGCTCTTTAAAAGAAACTAGTAGCCAGCAGAGCAGTCACAAAGTGAATGTAATTTCTGACTGACAGCAAAAAGGGTGGTACTACCACCTCCTCTGCAGGGAACCCAATCTAGCATGAGCACACTAAGATGGATCACTTTGCTGATTTGGGAGAATGATTACCTGTTATTTTTTAGTTTGATGGGTTAGTTTTCTGTGGAGTCATCTGCTCAGCACATTCAACTTGTTGTAAGATTACACCTCAGTGTAGTAGTGTATGAGCACAGGGCTGTAGGAAGTAGGCCCACTCCATACCCCGGTTAGATGTACCATGAAATGGCCTCATGGGAAAAGTATGCCTTAGTGCTAGTACATGAAGGATGAGAGTTTCTACGGGGTGCAGTTAAGGAGATTGCTTAGTATCCTTTCTCCTAAACAGCAAGCCTGCCATTTAAAACTGAGTGGGGAAAATTAATTCAATTTCCTGGAGGTTGGTATTGCTTCAGAGTACATTCCTTCCCTTACCTCACCCTGACAGGGAGAAAAGTCTCCACGAAAGATTTTAGAGGATGGGTGTCTGCTGCCCTGGGGATGCAAAGTCATTCAAACCTGCTAGACTGGGCAGACAGGGCAGGGAGGCAAGGTGAGCCCTGTCAGTCAGCAGGGTGGCTGACAGTGGTCTGACTCCACAAACCCCCTGGAGAGGTTGCTCTGTCCTCACGTTTTCAGTGGGTTTACTTTGCCTGCCATGTCCTTGCCACGCAACTCACTGGCAGGGAATCTGAGCTGAGTTACAGCAAATGTCATCACTTCCCACAAGCCCTTTCTCTCTGAGCTTGATCCCAGCAAGGCAAAAAGGGACATTCCTCACCCAGTATGAATACAGTCAAAACACATCATGATACTTCTATCAAAATCCCACTTAAAATTATTGCCTCTGTAGAGTTGCCTGTAAGGAAAAACCCCAGGATAACTCTGTGAACATCTAGTCCAATTCATCATTGTTATCTGTGACCAATGCCAAATACATCCGAGAAAAGGCCTTCACTGACATAAATTCCTGCAACTGCCTGAACAAGTAGAAATGTCTTCCTGACTGTACCTGGGATATGGCCAATGATACATTAATAGCCTTTGTAATTTTCTTGGAGGTATTGTAACCACAGGGACTCTCTACACAAAACTATTTAAGACTCTGGAGATTCCCTAAACAAATTCCCATGAGAAAAGGGTTTCTCAAGAAGATTTCAGGACTCTGGTAAATTGCTCAGGGTAGAATATGATGATAATATTCCTTGCAGTGAGAGAAAGTAAGAAATCAGAAGATAATACTGGAAACATGCCACTTCAGCTGGAAATATGTTATTACACGATCTGCTAATATTGGTTTCTTTATATTTTCAAAGTTGTATGTACCTATTTGCTGTGCTGGTACTGATGAAACATTTTGGAAATTAACTGTTTGTTTACTTTTTATGCTTATTACAAGAGAAGGATGGAAATTTAACTGCATTCAGCACTTTCATAGCCCTTTTTTTTCTTATGAAACTAGTTTTACAGGATTAGATTCTGTGAAACTAAGGAGTACACTTGTGCTGCTGCATGGGAAATGTCTTGTTTTTAATGAGTTGCCAATTTAATGACCTGTGGGATTTCAAAGTTCCTTTTTGGTTTTAAAGGAAATGATTAATATATACTCTGTCTTTAATTGCAGTGCTATAATTGTGTTGATGGAATTCCATTCATTCTTTTCTTCATTTAAATGTTTTACATTTGTGAATGTTAGACAACACATTCTCCTAAAAGGTTTGTCTGTAAAAAGATGTATAAAATTATTAATTTTCAAACAGGAGAGTGATGAAAATAATGGTATTCCTCAAATTTTGTGCAGACTATTTTGATTCTTACTTTTAAAAGATACAGATGTTTTTTAAAGGATTATTTGACTAAAATAAGGTGGATTTATATGGGCATAAATGCCTGGCTTCAAATATCTATTAATGTAATTCTGTCTCTTTATCACAAAAATATTTTATAAATCAGGAAATCTCATGTGTATATTTTTTGTTGATAAAATAACTGGTTACTTTAGCCCACTAGAAAATGTTATAGAGTAGAATCATAGAATCATTTCAGTTGAAAAAGACCTTTAAGATCAAGTCCAACCATTATCTAACTCTACCAAGTCTGGGGCTAAACCACGTCCCTTAGCACCACATTTCTGTGTCTTTTAAACACCCCCAGGGATGATGATTCAACCATCTTCCTGGGGAGCCTATTCCAGTGTTTGAAAACACTTTCAGTGAAGACATTTCTTCTAATATCCAGTCTAAACCTCATCTGGTGCAACTTGTGCTTATTTCCTCTCATTCTATCACTTGTTACTAGGGAGAAGAGACCAATACCCACCTCACAACAACCTCCCCAGGTAGTTATAGAGAGTGAGGTGTCCCCTCAGCCTCCTTTTTTCCAGACTGAACAACTTCAGTTCACTCAGCTGCTTTTCAGAAGACCTGTTCTCCAGATTCTTTACCAGCTTCATAGCCCTTCTCTGAACCCACTCCAGGACCTCGATGTCTTTCTTGTAGTGAGAGGCTCAAAACCAAACACAGCCCTTACAGGTGTGGCCTCACCAGTGCTGAGTACAGGGACACAATCACTTCTCTCATCTTCGTGGTCACACTACTCCTGATACAAGCCAGGACAGCTTACATTCAGCCAGCTGTCAACCAGCATCCCCAGGTCCTTCTCTACTGGGCAGCTAAGATAAATTTGGATAAATGGTAGTTCTACTTCAGACAGCAAATCTTATGGAATTTATAATTCTCTAAATGATTCCTGACTCCTTTCTCCTGTTTTTGCCCAAAGTAATTGGGAGATTAATTTTCTGGGCTTTTAAGAGCTTATATACGTACTATGTATAAATCCCATCCCTGTGACTCAAATATTTTGTTCCCTTAGTTATCAGCCAGATATTTTTCAACAACCTGTGAATCTCTAGAAATAAAACTCCTTGATCTCAGTATCTCTTATACTTAAGAAGAGCCTGATTCTGAAAAAAAAAACTTGATTTATAAAAACCTTTTATTGTGCACAACACCACCCAAACAGACGCAGAACACCCTTCTCCCACTCAGCTTTTCTGTGGACAGCACCACACCTGCTGCTCATCAGCAGGGATCCCTAATTTGCTTTCCCAGATAATCTGGCCTAGGCACCAAGATCCACTCCTTGGCAAGGGTCACAGGGACTACATAGATTTAACATATGAAATTAGAAACATTTTATTTTATATATATATCTTAAAACTTTGTTTCTCTGGGGATCTGAGTAGTCCCCAGTGCTTTAGAAAAACACGTGAAACATATTCACCAATGTAATCCACAGCTTCTCATATGCAGGTCTCCATCCTACGACAGACAACTAAGTCTTCCCTCAGCAGCACCACCACAAAAAATGGGACATAGACTAGGAAAGGATTACCTGAGTCATCAAATCCTAGATGTCTGCTATCTCAGGACCATGTAATATAATCCATTTATAAAGTTATCAAGATCCATTTTAAAACTGCTTAGGCTTTGTTGCCTCTCTACACCTGTAACAGGGAAGATCATATTTCCAAGAGATAAGCTATGGTGGTCTAACAGAATGCCAGGTATTCATCCTCCAGTGCATCAACTTGCATTCTGCACAATTACATTTAATCCCACTTCCATTTCTCCAGTTCTCACCTGACTTATTAACCTTCAGAGTTGTGCCTTTACAGAACTGTATTGGGAAGGATGTAAGTTTAAGAAGTTTACCTGATACACAAGAATTGCATTACCATACTGCTGATAAACAGAAAATGCTCTACTATTTTACCAAGGTTACTGTGACCTGCTTGTTAGTTTGAAAGGAAAAGATCCACTCCCTCTCCATTAAAGAAGTGTGCCACCATTTTCTGCTGGAAATGAAGGACCAAGTTAAACTGCAACAACACATCTCTACAGGATTACAAAAGCAGCATTGAGGCATTTTTCACAAACCTTAATTGTGTAGCCAAAAAGAATTCTACTGTATTAACTGATACAATTATAGCCCAATATATTGATGTAAGAATCAGTGCGATTGTGAAATACTTAACAAAAGAACTGGCAAAACAGATAACAGTTAAAACCTAAGTAAGGCTTTCCCTTAGATGTGTTTCTGAAAACTCTGCCTCTAGCTTAACTTTCAGCCATGACAAAATGAGCAAGATAAACAACTTAGAAAAACAAGACTGATAACTTTATTTCTGTTTAAGTAGGCTTGTAGCTTTGATAATAACTTCATTGTGTTCATATGTGAACCAGCACACCCCAGGCACTAGTCCGATGCACCACTGCCATTACTGACAGATGTTCCTACCTCCTCTGTCCTCATCCAGCTGCTCAGTTTTCTGCCAATGTAAATAACAATAGCACAGACCCACTTTTTGCAGCAAAGTCATTACAGAAAACATTTAACTCAAGACCGATCTTTGAGGAATTCTGCTTCCACACTAATTCACTTTTCTCTTTAGCTAGTTCCTCATCTTGCCTACATTTCTTACAATAATCTTCAGGTTCTCCACCTTAAGTAACAATTTTCCACTTGGCACTGTATCAGGACCTCTGCAGAAGCTGACAACTTGATTGGATTTTTCCAATACTTTATTAAAGAAATGCAGTTTGCATGTTATCCTCTTTTACAGCAACTTTAGTGTCATTAATAATTTTTTTCTCAACAAAAACAGATTTTAAAGTCCTGTGAAGTCAGACTGAAAGACTATCCAGAATTTCCTTCCTAAATATAGCACCATGTATTAGTATAATTGAAACCTTGTGAGACACAGGATCAATGTTATTTGTTTTCTTCATGCCCGCAGCACATTCTGCCTACCCTTACTAGACCATGAAAGCACTGCTTGTAGTTGAGCAGCAATTTTAAAAGTCAGTAAATTCCTCCATCAGGCCTTTCCGGTAAGCTAATGAGAAATGAATAAATTTTATATTGCCCAAAGTAGAACTGGATAACTTATTTGCATTTACTCTGCATTGTATTAGCAATCCCTGTTGTACCAGTGTGGCAGCTCCCTGCAGGCTCCTGTGGAGTAAGAATGTAATGTCTGCAGTTTGTGATGCTGATGTCCAGCTATGTTTCTAACTTCTCCACAACTTGGATCAGATACTTTAATTATGTCTGAGAGGAGCTAGGTGTATCTCACAAAGAGTATATTATGTCCTCAGTTTTACAGTCTATAGTAATCTGAGAGACTTGTCCTTCCTCATTATACTGCATCCACCTTTGAAAGAACAATACTGTTGTTTTCTCTTTTTTTAACATATTTTTCCATTCAGAACGTCTTTTCAGGTAGAATACTCTTGTTCACACATGGTTTATCATTTTGATTCTTCCTTTCTGGCCACTTGACAACTTGGTTCTTTACAAGCAGAAGTGTTTGTAAGACATGAAAGAATTATTCCATTCTGTTTCATTTAGAGGAGGTTTTTACGCTTTGTGAAGTTTACAAAACAGAGAGACAAGAAAAAAATGAGAAGTGATTTAGAAATTGTGGCATAGAAAGAAAAAATTGAAGAAATTAGATTTGTTTGCTTCAAGATAAAGAGGACTAAAGAGACTTTCAGGGAAGAAGTCTGGTAACAACCTTTCTAAAAGATGTAAAAGACTAACCAGGTACATTTGAGCTTTTTTAATGCAAGAGGCTGGAAGCTCATAATCTCTTGAGATGTGTCCATTTTGCATTTCTCTGCAAGGACAGAAAACCATTACCAATGTCACTGACAGACGTTTTGGGCCTGGGAATTTCACTATCTGTATGTTTGAGCACTGGGGTGATTGTTTTAATGCATTTATCTGTATTTGCAGGATACAGAGAAAAATATGGCCTATAGCCAAAACAGGGGCAGACCTTTACCCTGCTACATCTATTCATTCACAAATTACAGGTGAACATACATAGAATTGTGTCTTTGCATGTGTGCACCTTCTACGAAATCTTTGACTGATGTATGTGTCAGATTATTCCTTTGAAAATGATCAGAGATTAGTTTTGCTGATGCTGGATTGAAACATTATGCATATTACCCTTTTCTTTGGTGTTACAATAGCAGGTAAGGACATTACCTTTACAGGGTAAGGTGCCACCTGCCCTTTACAGGATAAGGGAGCAAGTAGAGTGAGGGTCAACCAATTACTTCCAGTTCTGTTCTTAGACCAGAGTCCCATCCATAAGTGAATGACCTGAGCAGTATATGTTGAGTGTTGTGAGACTGTAAACTGTGAGGAAAGCACTGTGAGAGGGAGTGAAAGGACTAACTAACTGCTGTGTCAGACTTCTTTATTGCTTCGTAAAGAGAAAGCTATACTTCTCCCTGTCTTATGCAACATACTAGCATTAAAGCAGAAGACAACCCTGCCCTGAAAAGATGAATAGAGTGGGCTAACTTGGTTTTGCAGAAGACTGTGTTGGTTTAGAGTATGTTTTCTTTCTGTTGGGAACAACACCCTGTTTAGAAAAAAAAGGTGTGAAACTGTGGCTCCAATGAAGAGGAGGTGGATCGCCCCAGAGCCATGAGCCATGGGAGTCCCCACGCAGCAGGCTGCCCCACAGCTGTGGACACTGAGAGCTCCAACTATCAAGGAAGAATGAGCCTGGAAACCCTGAGAGCCACGGCTCCCAGCACTTCCCAGATCTCTGCCAAGGAACCAGGTCAGCAAGCTGTCAGGAAGCCGGGTAGGGTTCTCATTGAAACAGTAGATTTTGATAAGTCAGCAAATGCTCAATTAAAAACATGTCAGAATTTTTCCAACCAGCTCTACTCACAATCTAAACAAATAAAGGGTGTGGGGAGGAAACACTGTCCTTATTTTACACTAGGGGGACTGAGGCATAGAGATACTAAATAACTTATGCCAGGTGCTACAGCAAGTCCCCAGTCAGGAGGCAAACTTAGATTCCATGTCTCCCCTTAATCACAACAGTATCCTTCCTTTAAACTTAATTAATTTGCCATTACAAAGACCTTGTGAGATAAGTATCACTTTCGTTTTTATAAATGGGAAAACAAAATAATTGTACAACAACAGATAGGAAGCCTGTATCTGAGCCAGGACTTGAACCCAATGTTCCTAAAGATGCTATGCCTACCTGCTTCTTTCATGGACAAGTACAAGGACAAGATTCAGTCTTGGATGACCTTACTTGCCTAACCATACTAATTGCAGCAATTACATAGATTCCTACAGAAAAATACTTCTGTGCTACAGTTCTGTCATACTGAGGCCATACTGGCAAGAAAAAATGCTATTCTGCTACCAATAAAGCCTTTGTATGTGGTTGTGAGTAGTACAGAACGAAAACTTTAGAGACAGGGAGGTAACTAATGCTTCCCTAAACACTCATATATACAGTTCATCTGGCTTTCTTGGTTCTGCCAAATGCAAGCAGCTATAGCTATACCTAGGCACACCGGATAAGGTTTTTTCCCAAGCCTTTTATAATGCTGGGTTTCTTAGGTTTCTATATGTAAATAGTAACCCATCATTCTCCTAGTTTTCCACTTTGAACACAGCCCTAATTGTAGGCAAGAACTGTAGCCTCACTTGGTATTAAATTCAGCTCAGTTTTTATTAATAAGTTTTAATGTCAAATCATAGAATCATAGAACCATAGAATGCTAGTGTCAGAGAGCTTTTCTTTGCTGTCTTGTCTATGCTAATTTTAAAATTGTGTGTGCATATGTGTGTGTTAAATTTCCTAAACTTTTAGGGAATATAACTATGGAAAATATGTCATTTTGCTGGTGTTAGTATCCTCATAACCTTTTCCTTTTCTACTACCTTCAGCCTTTAAACAGGAATTTGAAATTTAGTAAGGTAGTGAGAAGCATTTAAGCTATGAACTTATGTTGCTACTGTGAAAATTGGCTCAAATTTGGCAGAGTCACAGACCTTTGATAAATCTGGTTGCAAGTGCCTAACACAGAACCCAGAGTTTACCAACTAAAATGCACAAGGCCTATTCTTACTGAACAGGCTGTATAAATGCTGTCTTTCTGAGAGACAATATGCTTTGTCCCCTCTGAGCTGTCCCGGGACCAGCCAGAGAGCCATGGTATCTTATTTCCGTCATACTCTCAGTGGTCTCCTTGCCTGCACCCAAGTTACATACAATGGGAATGAGAGTTTGACAAAAGAAGGGGGCAAAGGCAAAGCTAGAACTGCTGGTTGAGGCTGAAGCTGTGGCTGAGAACTGCTGAGGAAGACTGGACTGTGACCAAGTAGACAGGAAGTAAAAAATTAGAATTCCTTGAGCAAGGAGACTTTGACATACAGAAAAGTGGATAACAGGATTAGAAGCTCTCGAGGGAAATTGAGAGCAAACTAGGATTCACTAGGAAAAAAGAGACTGACGTTGTGTGAGAAATGTGTATGGGATGCACAGGAGCCATGGGAGTAGAATTAGCTAGGTTTGCCTGGGAAGGAGGTTGGAAAAAAAACATGTAGATACAGAGCAAAGCTGAGAACAAAGGATGCATTTTGGAAAGGAGACTGAGTTTGATGGGTGAAGGCTGAAAACAGGGGAAAGAGAAAATTTGGAGGCAGATGAAAGATGGTAGACATGCAGCTTGATGCAAAGAACTATTCATTAAAACACTCTCTGTAAAGAGTCATGCAAATCACCATTTCTCTAGGGTCATCAAATATGTTTTAGAACCATTGGCAAAACGTTTCCTCTTTACTACCCTTGTTTGTTAAATGTTGACATATCAGACCTGTAGCAGAAAAACTGGAAGTTAATTTTATGCATAAATCTTATGTAAAACATGAGGTTCTGCAAGACTGACCTTACGGCACAACACCATCCTCAGTGTTTCATTTTACCTGACCTCACACAAATACACATGGAGCCTGTTAATTTTCATAAACTTCCTACTCAGACTGATGATGCTGTGGATCTTGTTCTGCACTGCTTAGCTCTCTATGTGACATGCATTACACAGAAAGCCCAGGCATCCACACATAGTCCAAGACTCAAGCAATTCAGGTGCTTAAATCCTCATTTGGATCCAGTCCATTGGCCTTAATATCTGTGCCTCATTTCTCAATATATATAAACAGAGGTAATACCAATAAATCATCTCCTAGAATATAGTCAAAGGCCATCTGTCAAAGAGTTTGATTAGTATCTAATGTTATCTGACTTTGCTTAGTCTAATTGATAATTACACTGAGTGACAGAATTGTGAAACACCATTTTGTAACTAGCACTATGAGAAAATCCCTGAACATTCAAAGTTGGTAATAAGCAACACAGTTTGTGGTTCCTTCTAGAGGAAGGAACTATCACTATAACATCACTATAAGATGAAAATCTGGTATTTTTTCCAGAGTTTGATAATTTGGGTCACTTCAGAGGTGACAATAAGTGGCAGATGAACCCAACACTAGAATAATCAGATTCACACCAAATAATTATGCTCATATCAAACATACTGAGTTTCTTAGGCATGGCAAACCAACAATGTTTTTCCCAAAATTTCAGGCTTGTTTATTCTTTTAATTTTCAAGGCTCCGGAGAAGAAAAGAACACCTTAATAGGTTTGAAGTCTTAATTTCCTGGAGTCCTAAATTGGGTGAGTTTGCTTCTTTAAAGTAAAATGTCTAAGAAGTAATTCTGCTGATATTTTGGTTAAAGGAGGTGTAACTAGGACTAAAATTACAAGTTGTAGCAAAGATCAGAATATTTTTCTTATTTTGCCTCTGTGATCTAAAACATGAGAGACCAATATTCAAATTCCTGTGGCACAATTCAGAATGGTTTAGGATAAAAAGCACCTATGAATCAAGAAAAACCAGGACTTAGTGACAGTGTCCCAGATCTAATCACTGTGGCAGACTCATCTCGTCAGTTGAGTTTCATTCAGTTGCAGACATTTCAACACCATGTTACCATATCATACAGATATAATTGTACTAGTAAATTAAGAAAGACCTTAGACATAGTACAGGAAGGAGACTGTACCTTTCATGTGACTAAAAAATAAAGCAGTATCTAATACATTTGATAATATATACTTGATAAAGAGAGGAAATGTATTAGAAGAACCTGTTGAAAATACCAAATTATCAAAAGCAGAAACAAAGTGTGTAAACATCTGTGCATATGTGTAGTGTGGGATGGTGACAGATTAAGAATGTGAAAAAACATCGAATGGAAGAAAAAAATCAAACATGAATATAACAAAAAAGGAAAAAGGGGGCATGTTAAAAACACTTAGAATGTAAAATACAGCGAAGACAGACAGTCTTACTAATTGGTAATACAGCAGGAAAAAAATACATTTAAAGGAATCAAGGTAAACATTCTAAAGCTGGTAGAGGCATCTTTTTACATTTAAGCCTAATGAACTGAAGGATCTCCGTGCTCATTTTTATCACTGGAGCAAAAACCTCAGTCATATTCAAGATAGGAAGAATAGCCATGTATATAAACACATCTATAAAAGGGTCATACAAATCCTATAATGAAAGAATTTTACTACAGTTGAAAAGCCCAGAACTTAAATAAATCAACATAGGCCAGATTAAGTCTGTGTGTTTGTGTGCCTCTACTGCAGTTGGTGAACGGAATGTGCATTCTTCCTTGACAAGCTTAGTATTTTGTTTCCCTTTTAGTTCAAGGTGTGTCTTCAGTTCTTATTTAATACATGATAGCAAAACCATCCTCCAGAGGAAGAACTGTTCAATTTGGCAGATTTTGTAATCATTTAGTATGCAGATTCTTCAGAAGTATGTGTGAATTTATAGAGCTATATGATTTTACATGGAATCAGAGGCGTCAAGTTCATTCCTTGATATAAAGAGTATTTTTATTCCCTTCAGAGTCTTTCCACTGCAGTTTATTTCTTCAGGCTCTTCAGTAACTCTTTACCCTCATCTCACAAACTCATACATTGCCTTTAAACCCAGCCAGCTTAATTTCACCGTATTTTCCCAATCCCCAGCCATTTCCCTGTTCCAGTTCACTTTATTTTACAGGCTGCTAATGTACATTTTTCACTCCTGATCACAGTCTCATTAGCAAAACACACCTAGGTGCTCTGAATCCTAGTCTCTTTCTGCAGTCAGCTTTCTGAACTAGCAGGTCTGGATCAACTTTCCAGCTTGTCTTGCCATTCCAACCACACCACGGCATTTGTTCCTGCATACCTGGCTCTGCTCTACTGGCATCAAGTTTACTTTGTGTTGTGTTGGATTATCTTCTCCTCCCTGTATCATGAATTACTTTCTCTTCCATTGTGGCCATGATATAGACATCACAAAACAGCAGCTTCCTCCACAATTTTCTGTCTAACTTAGCTTTGCTTAGGTTTAAACAGAAAAATTCCTTGCTAAAAGAAGCCATGATGGGGGAAATGCCTCTATTCTGGTAGTCCTGAGCTGAAAGTAGCAGTTACGTAGTGGGAACAGAAATGTATGCACTGATAGGATGAGGAGCCCTGACAGAAAAGCTGCCATGACCCCTTCTATCTTGGAAGGAAATAAAGAACATTCTGTCTTCTGTCAAATGTGAGTTCTCACTGCAGAGCTCTGGACCTCTGAGAGGGTTTGGAGAGCACTGCCACAGTACATCAACCTGGTACCGTTGCCCATCCTATTTTGCTGTAGTATTCAGGATACAAATGTCAACACACATTAAAAACAGCTAGTAGGAGGTAAACAAAAGTAAAGGACAAAGCTCGTCCCAGTTGAAGCCTGGCAAACTAAATGGGTCTTAGCATAAGGTGTTTAGCATCTACTTTTAAAACAATGAGATATTCACAAGCTTCATGACAAAACTAGTTTTTAAAAAACAAGGCATAAATAGTTCACTGTGGGCTACAGCTTAATAAAAAATTCCCTTGGGGAAGGTTATTACTGTTGTTTTCTGCTAGAATTGCGTTTTCTTCAAAAGTAGCTGGTGCATTTGGCTGCTGCT